>NW_016937668.1:0-1936 GCF_001483705.2 Eufriesea mexicana
CTATTGCAATGCAATGGCTATAGGAAGCCAATAGTATCGTTCCTCCTTATTTACGCAGAAAGGATTGCTCACAAGGATATTTGTCGAAAATGTCAATAGAATTAAACTTTTCAGTCAGATTATATTGCAATGCAATGCCTATGACAAACCAATGGTATCCCTTCTCCTTATTTACACAGAAAAGTGTGCTCACTGCGATAGTAGCCGGAAATGGCAATAAATTTGAACTTAACGGTCAGATACTATTGCAATTGAATAGCTATAGCAAACCAATAGTGTCCCTTCTCCTCATTTATGCAGTGAGCTTGCTCACCACGATATAAGTCGTAAATGTCAATAAAATTGAACCTTTCATTCATATTCTGCTGCAAAGCAATATCTATCCAAGCCAATAGAATCTTTCCTCCTTAATTGCGCAGAAAGGTTTGCTCACTACAATATTACACGTAAATGTCAATAAAAGAGACTTTTCGTTCATATTCTATTGCAATGCAATGGCTGTAGCGAACCAATAGGATCTTTCCTCCTTATTTATGCTGAAAAGCATGATCACCACGATATATGTCGACAATGTCAATAGAATAGAACTTTTCAGTCGGATTCTATTGCAATGCAATCGTTATAGCAAACCAATAGAATCTTTCCTCTGTATTTACGCAGAAAAGACTGCTCACCACGATATTAATCGAAAATATCAATAAAATTGAACATTACTGTCAGATTATATTGCAATGCAATGCCTATGACAAACCAATGGTATCCTTTCTCCTTATTTACACAGAAAAGTGTGCTCACTGCGATAGAAGCCGGAAATGTCAATAAATTTGAACTTAACGGTCAGATACTATTGCAATTGAATGGCTGTAGCAAACCAATAGCGTCTCTTCTCCTCATTTATGCAGTGAGCTTGCTCACCACGATATAAGTCGTAAATGTCAATAAAATTGAGCTTTTCATTCATATTCCGTTGCAAAGCAATATCTATCCAAGCCAATAGAATCTTTCCCCCTTATTTACGCAGAAAGGTTTGCTCACCACAATATTACACGTAAATGTCTATAAAAAAGACTTTTCGTTCATATTCTATTGCAATGCAATGGCTATAGCGAACCAATAGGATCTCTCCTCCTTATTTATGCTGAAAAGCATGATCACCACGATATATGTCGACAATGTCAATAGAATAGAACTTTTCAGTCGGATTCTATTGCAATGCAATCGTTATAGCAAACCAATAGAATCTTTCCTCTGTATTTACGCAGAAAAGTCTGCTCGCCACGATATTAATCGAAAATATCAATAAAATAGAACATTACTGTCAGATTATATTGCAATGCAATGCCTATGGCAATCCAATGGTATCCTTTCTCCATATTTACACAGAAAAGTGTGCTCACTGCGATAGAAGTCGAAAATGTCAATAAAATTGAAGTTAACGGTCAGATACCATTGCAATTGAATTGTTATAGCAAGCCAATAGTATCTTTTCTCCTTATTTATGCAGTGAGTTTGCTGACCACGATATTAGTCGAAGATGTCAATAAAATTGAACTTTTCAGAACAAATTCTATTGCAATGCCATGGAAATAACAAAACAAAATGGGATCTTTCCCACTTATTTACGCAGAAAATCTTGCTCACCACGATATTGGCAGAAAATGTCAATAAAATTAAACTTTTCATTCATATTCTATTGCAATGCTATGGCTGTAGGAAACCAATAGTATCGTTCCTCCTTATTTACGCAGAAAGGTTTGCTCACAAGGATATTAGTCGAAAATGTCAATAGAAATGAACTTTTCAGTCAGACTCCGTTGCATTGCCATGGCTATAACAATCCAATAGTATCTTTCCTCCTTATTAATGCAGAAATTCTTGCTCTCCACGATATTATACGAAGATGTCAATAAAATTGAACTTTTCAGTCAGATTCCAT
>NW_016937669.1:0-2535 GCF_001483705.2 Eufriesea mexicana
CGAACGATACACCCATCCAACCTTACATCCACCGACCAATCCAGGCATCCATCCATACATCCATACACACATCAGTACATAAATTAATACATACACCCACACATTCATCCAAACATATATCCATACATACACCCTTACATATAACTATAAATACATCCGTACATAAATCTATACGAACATCCATACACACATCCATGTATACATCCGCACATACATCCGTACACACATCCATGCATACACCGATACATACATCCACAAAAACATCCATACATACATCCATACATCCTCACACACATTCTTCCTTACATCTGTACATCAATATATCCATTCACGCATATATCCTGCCAACCACACATACATCCAGCCATACATCCAGCCATCCATACACCCATACATCCATACATCCATACATCCATGCAGATATACATCCATACAACCATACAAGCACACTAGCGATACATCTATCCGTCCATACATGTATACATCCATTCGTCCATACATCCACACATCCACAAATCCACCCATCCATACATCCATCCAACCATGCATACGTCCATACATCCATCCATCCATGCACCAATACATCCATACATCCAAACATGCATACACATATACATCCATACATCCATACATCCGTACATCCGTCCATCCATACCTCAAACCATTCATACACCCATCCATCCATACAACCATTCATGCATTCATACATCCATCCACATATACATCCGTACATCTATCCTTCCATACATTCATCCATTCATTCATCCACCCATCCAGACGTCCATACATATACACATCCATACATCCATATCAACCATACATTCGTACGTCCGTACATACATACATACATATATCCATACATACATCCATCCATATATCCATCCAACCACACATCTATACATCCTCACATCCATAGATCCATAAATATTGCCATCCGTACTGCCATCCATCGATACTTCCATCCATCCATATATCCATACATATATACATCCATACATCCATTCATACGTACATCCGTCCATCCATACCTCAAACCATTCATACACCCATCCATCCATACACCCATTCATGCATTCATACATCCATCCACTCATCCACCTTGCCACACACCCATCCTTTCATACATACACCCATTCATACTTCCATCGAACCATACATCCATCCACCCATACAAGCACCCATGCAAACATCCATTGATCCATACATCTATCCATCTATACATACATCCATCCATTCATACACACATCCATGCATCCAAACATCCATACATATATACATCCGTACATCCATTCACCCGTGCACCCATACATTCTTGCATCCATACATACATACATGCATACGTCCGTAATACATAAATACATACATTCATACATCCATACATATGTACACACGTATAACCATTCACCCGTACATCCATACATTCGTGCATCCATCCATCCATACATCCATCCATTCATTCATCCATCCATCCATACAGCCATAAATATATACATCCATACATCCACACATCCACACATACATAAATCCATCCATCCATACATCCATCCAACCATACATACATCCATACATCCATCCAAATATACATCCATACATACATCCATCCATACATTCATCCATTCATTCATCCATCCATCCACACATCCATTCTTATATACATACATACATCCAAACATCGGTATCATCCATACATATATACATCCATACATCCGTACATCCGTATCATCCATACATTCGTACATCCATACATACATATATACATACATCCATATATATATATATACATCCATTCATCCATTCATACGTACATCCATACATCCACCCGTCCATACATCCACCGATCCATACATCCATACAACAATACATCCATCCACCCATCCATACATCCACACACACATCAATACATATATCCATACATACACAGATGCATTCGTCCATACATACATCCATACGCACATCCTTCCATACAGCCATCCTTCCATACATCCATACATCCATACATCCAGACATACATCGATAAATACATCCATACGTTCATCCATACATACATACATATATTCATCCATACATCCATACATCCGTACATCCATACATTCGTACATCCAAACATCCATACATCCATACAGCCATACGTCCGTCCATCCGCATATCCGTCCAACCATACATCCATACATACATACACCCATACATCCATAAATCCATCCATCCGTAAACCCATCCATCCATACATACATCCTTCCATCCACCCAACCATTCATCCACCCACACATCCATACGTCCACATATCCACGCACCCATACATCTATCCACTCAATCATACATCCATCCGTACATAAATCCATACATAAATACATCCATCCAAACATCCACTCATCCATCCTTACATCCATCCATTCACCCATCCATCCATTCACGCATCGGTACACACAACCATCCATCCATCCATCCATACATCCACACATCCATAGATCCATAGGTCCTACCATCCGTACCTCCAACCGCCGATGCATCCATCCATCCATACAACCATACATACAT
>NW_016937670.1:0-2768 GCF_001483705.2 Eufriesea mexicana
CCCCCAGAGCCAAGCAGTATATACTAGAGCACAGCTGAACGCAGAAGGCCACCAAACAGCTGTATATACCACAAAGGTCAAAGTAATCCGTACATAGCCTTACCTATTCTAACCCAACCAAACGTAGAATAGCTACACCTGAGGAGACGAGACCTCTATTTCTTGCCTCTCCAGAGCCCTGCAGATCATATTAGAGCACAGTGGAGTGCAGAGGTCCACCGAAAAGCAGGGTGCAACTCAAAAGTCAATGCCATCCTAACCAAACGTAACCTAACCTAACCTAACCCAACGTGTCATAACAGAACCTATCGAGCCACGACCGGTATTGCTGGCCTCCCCAGAGTCTAGCAGAGTACAGTAGAGCATTGAAGAGCGTAGAAAGCTACCGAATAGTAATGTATACCACAAAAGTTGTAGATATCGTAACCTAACCAGACCCAGCCTAACCTAACCTAGCGAAGAGTAACTGTACCTAACGAGCCGAGAACTCTATTCCTGGCGTCCTCGAAGCAAAGCAGGGCATATTACAGGAGAGTAGGGCGCAGGAATCCATAGATTCGCAGTGCACAGCAGAAAAATCCAACACATCCCTATGTAACCCAAACTAACATAACTTAACCTAACTTAGCCAATCTCAACGAAACTTACCGCGGCCACGGTTGCTGGCCTCCGGAGGCGCTAGCAGAGTATACTAGTGCAATAAAGAGCGCAGAAATCCACCGAAGAGCAGTGTATAGCACAGATGTCGTATCAATCCTGTCATAACCTCTCCAAACGTGGTATAACCAAACGCAACAGAGCATAGCCTAACGTGCCGAGACCACTATTGCTGGCCTTCCGAGCGCTAATCGGAGGCATATTAGAGCAGAGTAAAGTGATAAATCAGCCGAATGGCAGTGACAGCGTAAAAGTCAAATTTGCCCTGTCCAAACCTATCGGAACAAAACATAAGCGGACGTAACGTAACCCAAGCTGACGTGCCACGACCGCTATTTCTGGCCTCCTCTTAGCCAAGCAGAATATACAAGAACACAGCAGAGCGCAGAAGTCCACCCAATCAGAGCGTATAGAACGAGAGTCAAAGCCATCCTAACCAAACTTAACCTAACCTAACATAGCCGAGGGTAACGTACCTCAAACATGCGTGCCACTGTCACGATTGCTGGCCTTCACAGAGACAATCGGGTGCTTTTACAGCAATGCAGAACGCAGGTATAGACCGAATTGTAGTGTATACCACGAAAGTCAAGGCTACCCTAAGCAAGCTTAGCCTAACCTACCCAAGCCAACCGTAATCTGCCACAGCGTAACACGCCGAGGCCACTATTGTTGGCCTTGCCAGAGCCCAGCAGAACGTATTGGAGCACATCAGTGCGCAGAAGTCAACCATATATGGTTGTATAACTCAAAAGTCAAAGCTGTCCTATCCTAACCTGGACAAACGTAACGTAACCAAACGTAACCTAACCTACACTAAAATGCCGATGTCACTGTTGCTACCATCGCCAGAGCCAAGCAGAACATATTAGGGCAATGCAGAGCGCAGGAGTCCACCAAATGGCGGTGTATAGCGCAGGAATCAGAGATACCCTTACCTATCCAGGTCTAACCTAACCAAATCAAACGTAGCATAACTCAAACGAACGTGCTGAGAACACAATTTCTGGCCTTCACATAGTCGAGCAGAGTATAGTAGAGCAATGCAGGGAGTAGAAATCCACCGAGTATTGGTGTCCAGCACAAAAGTCAAAGTTATTCTCTCCTAAACTAACCAATCGTAGCACTACCAAACGTAACCTAGCTCAGCCAAACCTAACACGAGCACTATTGCTGGCCTCCCCATGGAAAAGCAGAGGCTAGCAGTGGAATGCAGATCACAGGTGCCGACCAACTAGCAATTTATTGCACAGACGACAAGGATACCCTCTCCCACCGTGACCAAACTTGACATAACCGGACGTAGCATAACTCAATCTAACGAGCCGATACCATTGTTTCTTGCCCCCAAGGGCCAAGCAGAGTATACTAGAGCACAGTACAGCGCACTAATGCACCGGATTGCAGTGTATAGCACAAAAGTGTAGGATACCCTGTCCTACCTTGTCCTAACCTAACACAACCGAATCTACCCTAAGTTAGCATAATGCGCCCAGACTGCAATTGCGGGTCTCCCCAGAGCGAAGCAGAACATATTGGAGGAGTGTAGAGCGCAGAAATGCATCGAATACAGGGGTGTATCACACAAGTCAATGCTATCCTATCCTAACCATGAAGGTCAGGTTAGGTTTTCAGGACGAATTTTGTGCCTTACACTGCAATACGGCGGATCTCGGCAAACTAGTAAGCTCTAGTATATTCTCCTTCGTTCTTGGGAGGTTAGAAACATTGGTGTAGGCACGTTGCGTTGAGTTAGGTACGCTTGGTTATGCTATGCTTTGTTCGGTTAGGTTAGGTTGGCTTTGACCTATGTGCCATACACTGCTATTCGGTGGATTTCTACGCTCTACTGCGCTCTAGTGCATTCTGCTTGGCTCTCGGGAGGCTACCAATAGAGTTCCACGCACGTTAGGTTGAGTCATGTTACGTTAGGCTATGCTATGTTTGCTTATGTTAGGCAATGATAGCTCAGGCTTTTGTGCCATGGACTGCTATTCGGTGGATTTCTGCGCTCTACTGTTCTCCAATGTAACCTCCTTCGTTCTGGAAAGCCAGCAACAGTGGTCGAGGCACGTTATGCCGAGTTCGGCTAGGTTCCTTTTTGTTACGTA
>NW_016937671.1:0-270 GCF_001483705.2 Eufriesea mexicana
TGACTTTCGTGGTACACATTGATTTTCGGTGGATTTCTACGCTCTACAGTGCTCTACTGTATTCTTCTTGCCCGTCGGGAGACCAGCAGCAGTGGTCACGACACGAAGTGTTGAGTTAGCGTATGTTTGACTTCGCAGTGGTCCACAGATTCACAGCGTATGGCACAAAAGTCAAAGCTACGCTATCCAAACTTAACCAAACGTAACATAGCGGAACGTAACCGAACTAAAACTAACGTGCCTAGGGCACTACTGCTGGCCTACCCAGAG
>NW_016937671.1:296-1081 GCF_001483705.2 Eufriesea mexicana
GCGCAGTACCCCGCCGCATTGCAGTGCATAATAAGAGAGTCAAGGACAACCAAACCCTACAAGAACAAACCTGAACCAACCAAACGAAGCGTAGCTCAACGTAAAGTGGCGAGGCCACTATTCCTGGCTTCCCCATATCCAGGCTGGGCATACCAGAGCGCAGTGGGGCGCAGAAATCCTCCGAACAACATGGTATAGCACAAAAGTCAAAGCAACCCCGCCATAACGTTGCCAAACGTAACAATACCGAAGTTAACAGAACTAAAGCAAACGTGCCGATGACACTACGGCTGGCCTCCCCAGCGCCAAGCAGACCATACTGGAGCACAGGATAGAGCAGAAATGCACCGAATATCTGTGTATAGCACAAAGACCGAGGCTATCCTATCTCAACGTAACCAATCGCAATATTACCGAAAGTAACGTGACTCATTATAACGTGCCGCGAAAGCTATTGCTGGCGCCCAAACATACGGGTGGAACGTATTAGAGAAGAATAGAGCACAGAAATCCATGGAATCGGAATATAAAGCAGAAAAATCAAAGCTATCCTAACCAAACGTAACCTAACCTAGCCAAGACAAATGTAATCTAACCAAACCTAACGCGCCGAAGCCGCTATTGCTGGCCTCACCAGAGCCAAGAAGAACATATTATATGGGCATAGAGCGCGGAAGTCCATAGATTGGCAATGAACAGCAGAAAGGAAAAAGGTATCCTAGCCTAACCCAGACAAACCTAACATAGCCGAACGCAACCTACCTCAACCTATCCCGCCGAGATTA
>NW_016937672.1:0-713 GCF_001483705.2 Eufriesea mexicana
TGCTATAGACAGGCATTCGATGCATTTCTGCGCTATCCTGTGCTCCAGTATGTTCTACTTGGCACTGTGGAGGCCAGCCGTAATATCACCGGCACGTTGGCTTTAGTTCTGTTACGTGCCGCTATGTTACGTTTAGCAACGTTATGGCAGGGTTCGTTTGATTTTTGTGCTATACTCTGTTGTTCGGTGGATTTATGCACCCTACTGCGCTCTAGTATATCCTGCTAGGAAATGGGGAGGCCAGGAATTGTGGTCTCGCCACGTTACGTTGAGCTATGCTACGTGTGGCTGATTTAGGTTATTTCATGTAGGCATTGGTTGTCCTTGACTCACTTGCTACGTACTGCAATACGGCGGGTTTCTGCGATCTACTGTTACCTAGTATATACTGCTTGTCTCTGTGGAGGCCAGCAGTAGTGTCCTAGGTACGTAAGTTTTAGTTCGGTTACGTTCGATTATGATAGGTTTGGTTAGGTTAGGATAGGGTAGCTTTGACTTTTGTGCCATACGCTGCGAATCTGTGGACCTCTGCGTAGTCAAACATACGCTAACTCAACACTTCGTGCCGCGACCACTATTGCTGGTCTCCCCACGGGCAAGCAGAACATAGTGGAGCAGAGTAGAGCGTAGAAATCCACCGAAAATCAATGTGTACCACGAAAGTCATATCTATCCAAGCCTAACACAAACTAGCGTAACGTAGCCAAACGGAG
>NW_016937672.1:1185-2070 GCF_001483705.2 Eufriesea mexicana
AGCGCAGATGTCCGCCTAATAGCAGAGAACAGCACAAAAGTATTAGCTATCCTCTCCTACAATAACCAATCGTAACATAACCAAACGCAGGCAAACTCAGCCGTACGTGCCGAGAGCACTACTGCTGGCATCCCTGCAGCCAAGCAGAACATATTAGAACAGCGTAGAGGGTAGAAGTCCATAGAAAGGCAATGTGTAGCAGAAAAGTGAAAGATACCCTAACCTAACCCATTCTAACGTAACCTGGCGAAATCAAGCGTAACGCCACTCAATTCAACATAACCGACGCGGCCGCTATTGCTGGCTTCCATAGGTCGAAGCAGACCACAATAGAACACTCAAGAGCGCCGAAAAATCGATCGTATAGCAGTGTAAGTCAGGCAAGTCAGACCTGTCCTATCCTATCGTGACCATACGTAACGCAACAAAACGTAGCCTATCTCATCCTGTCCAGCCATGACCACTCACGATTAGAACATATTAGAGGAGAGTAATGCGCAAAAATCCATGGAATCACAGTGCACATCACAATAGTCAATGTCATCCTATCCCGACATAACCGTACGTTCCACAACCGAACGCAGCTTAACGCAACCTAACGTGCAGAGACCACCATTGCAAGCCTCCCAGAGCCAAGTAGAATAAACTAGAGCAAAGTGGAGTGCAGTAATCCACCGCATTGCAGTGTATAGCAAAAAGTGGAAGATATCATAACCCAACCTAGCATAACCGAACGAAGCGTAACTCAACATAAGGCGCCGAGATTAATGTTGCTGGCCGCCCAGAGCCAAGCAGAGCTTATTAGAGCATTGTAGAGCGCAAAAATAAACCTACATGCACTGTACAGCTCGAAAGTCAAAGCTGCCCTGTAGTCAAGCGCAACCT
>NW_016937673.1:0-374 GCF_001483705.2 Eufriesea mexicana
GGATGGTATAGCTCTGAATTTTAGCTACAAACTGCTATTCGGTGCATTTCTGCTCTCTACTGTTCTCTAGCATGTTCTCCTTGGCAATGGATAGGCCAGCAGTTGTGGTCTCGGCACGTTAATTTGTGTTAGGCGAAGTAAGGATAGGTTATGCTAGGACAGGTTCTGCCAGTAAGCCTTCGACTTTTGTGCTGTGCACTGCAATGCTGTGGATTCCTGCGCTCTGCTGCCTTCCAGCGCTTTCCGCTTGGCGCTGCGGAAGCCAGCAGTAGTGTCTTTGGGACTTTAGGTTGTGTTCGGTTACGCCCGTCTATGTTACGTTTGGTTAGGTTGGAATAGGGTGGCTATGACTTTTGTGTTATACACTGCGATTC
>NW_016937674.1:0-669 GCF_001483705.2 Eufriesea mexicana
TTTTCGACTAATATCGCGGTGAGCTAACTTCCATGTATAGGAAAGCAGGAAAGATCCGTTCGGGGTGCTACAGCCATTGCAATGCTGGTAGAATCTGGCTGGAAAATTCACTTTTATTGACATTTTCGACTAATACCGCGGTGAGCTGACTGCCTTGCATACGCAAGGTGGAAAAGTCCTTTTGGAGTGCTATATCTACCGCAGTGCAGAAGAATCTGACAGGAAAATATAATTTTATTGACATATTTGACTATTATCGCGGTGAGCTAACTTTCTTGCATAAACAAGGGCAAAAGATTATGTTGGCAAACTGTAACCAATGCAATGCTATAGAATCTGGCCGGAAAATTCGATTTTATTGACATTTTCGAATAATATTGTGGAGCGCTGCTTTTCTTGCCAAAATAGGTAGGATAGATTCTAATGGCGTGCTATAGGCATTGCAATGCAATAGAATCCTCTTGGAAAATTCAATTTTATTGACATTTTCGACTAATTTCGTGGTGAGCTATCTTCCTTGCATAGGTAAGGAGGAAAGATCCGTTCGGAGTGCTATAGTCATTGCAATAATCATTGCAATACTGTAGAATGTGGCCGGAAAATTCAATTTTATTGACATTTTCGAGTAATATCATGCTGAGTTAACTTTCTTGCATAAACAAGGAGGAA
>NW_016937675.1:0-1257 GCF_001483705.2 Eufriesea mexicana
GTTACTATGAAAATTATAATTAATACATTGGAACAATGATTATGTATTGCTATTCATTGTTCCCTTAATAAACAAGTGCCAATGCTACTCTTTGTCTCTTGATAATATTGAGATATTTAATTCTTTGACTCGTATGCAATAAATCTGAGTCGAATTTAAAGTATAATAGTATCACTGTACCATTCCGTTAATGCTAAAATGCATTGAACATTAAGTGCAAGAAAACATTTCGCGACAGATAGATTTTGGAACCAAAGTAATAACTTTTGTACCTTTGTGCTTTCGAATATGATGTACTTTGGTGAAAGAATCATCTGAGTTTCTGTTATATTTACATTGTTATATAAATTAAAGTCAATTATTTCATCACGTGGAGTCCTAGTCTTCAGAGTCTTCCTCTTTTTGATAAATAGTTTTTTTATTGATATGAATATTTTCTTCAAATATTGAAGTTCCTATAACTCGTTATACTTGTAAAGTAAAGTCATTGCGAATGAAATGAGAAAATACAAAATGAAAGAACGTTAGAAAATGAAATGAGAAAATACAAAATAAAAGAACGTTAGTCCGTTAAATGAAATATGTATACACTAATCAGTCTTCTAGCTCAGGATTTTCAGGTTTAACCCCTTCCGTGTTCATTGCCAGGAACTCATTCACGTGCTCAGGTGCTACTTGAGTGGGCGAATGGCGATGGGCATGATGACCGTAGTTCATAAGCTTATAACAATGTTTTAGCGGCTGACGACGCGTTAGAGTATCGTGCACGACGTATTTTCCACATGGTGTGTCTGTGATTAGGATGTGGAATTGCGTCGTTTGTACATTTATTTGGAATAGAAGAATATAATCTGCTATCAATTGCAGCAGATTATTGATAGCATAAACGCGATGGAAAGAAATATCTTGCTATCAATTGACGATAATGTTATTGTTTCTGGTACCACGTGTCTTAACGACATTATGCTCTTTAACATATTCGTATTTGCTAAATGATTAATATCACGCGTTACGCAAGGGTCTCTAGCCGTCGTCAGCCGATTTCAGGAAATGGTACGTAAAGTTAGAGTGTGCATGTAGCCAAACTCGGGTGTCGGGGGCGTCCCGGGACGCTTACTGTAGTGTAGGATCTTTGCGCCTGGGTGGCATGTGTGAGAACCGTGGAGTGTGGTGTAAGTGCGGTGTATTGGAATACTTGATTTTTGCCATTTTTTAAATATAGGAGGAGTTAGGTAGGTAGTATACTCTGGTGTGCTT
>NW_016937676.1:0-1754 GCF_001483705.2 Eufriesea mexicana
TACTGTGCTTTACAACATTCTGCTTTGCTCTGGGGAGGCCAGGAGCTGTGGGAGCGGCACGTTACATTAAATTATGCTACGCCAGTGTAGGTTATTATAGGTCTGGTTGGGTTAGTATATCTTCGACTTTTGTGCAGTACACTGCATTTCGTTGGATTTTTACGCTCTTCTGTGCTCTACCATACTCAGCTCGACTCCAAGGAGGCGAGCAATTGCGGCCGCGGCACTTTAGGTTCAGTTAGGATATGGTCGGTTTGGCTAGGTCGGGACACGTTTGGTTAATGCAGATCCTAATTTCGTGATATACACTGTTTTTCGGTGTATTTCTGTGACGTACACTGCTTTACTACATTCTGCTTGGTTGTGTGGAGGTCAGGATAAGTGGTCGCGCCACCTTGCATTGAGCAGTGCCACGCCTGGTTAGGCAAGGTTTCGTCGGGTTGTGTTACGATACCTTCGACTCTTGTGCTATTCACAGCGTAGCGGATAAATCCTGGGCACTACAAAGCTCTAGGACATTCTGCTTGTCTCTGTGGAGCCCAGCAACAGCGGTCTCGTCATGTTAGGTTGTGCTAGGATACGTTTGGGTATGTCACGTTTGGCTATGTTAGGATATGCTACCTTGACTTTCGTGCTATGCACTGCCTTCCGGCGGATCCTTGTGATCTACTGCGCTCTGCTGTATTCTGCTTTGCCCAAGAGCGTCCAGGAGCAATGGTCACGGCACGTCTTATCGGGTTCTGCTGCGTTTGGTTAGGTTACATTAGGTCAGGTTAGGTTAGGAAACCTTCGGCTTTTGTGCTACTCAATGCGGTGCGGTGGATTCCTGCGCTTTACAATCCTCTTGTACTTTCTGATTTTTTCTGTGGAGGGCAGCAGAGGTGGTCTCGTCATGTTAGGTTGAGTTATGCTAAGTCTGGATGTACTACGATTTTCCAGGTTAGGATAGGCAACTCCGTCTTTTGTGCTATTCACTGCCATTTGGCGGATTTGTGCCCACTAATCCTCTGTAATATGCTCTGCTTGCCTCTGCGAGGCAAGCAATATTGGTCTCGTGACGTTGCGTTGTGTTACACTACGTTCTGATAGGATAGGTTAGGCCAAGTTAGGTCTGAGTATGTTTGACTTTTGTGCTGTACACTGCAAAGCGGTTGATTTCTGCGCTCTGCTGTGCTCTAGTGTATCCTGCTCGTCCCTGTGGAGGATAGCAATAGTTCTCTCGGCACGTTAGGTTGAGCTATGACATGTTCGATCATGTTGCGCTTGGTAATGTCAGGATATGGTAGTATAGGCATCTGTGGTATACACTGCTATCCACCGACTTCTGCGCTCTACAGCGCACTAAAGTTTTCTGGTTGGCTCTAGGGAGGCAAGCAATAGTGGTCTCGGCTCGTTAGGTTTATTAAGGATACCTTTGCATATGACATGTATGGTTATGCTAGGAGAGTGTAGCTTAGACTTTTGTGCCATTCAATGCTTTTCGGTGGATTTCTGCGCCCTACTGCGCTCTAACATGTTCTACTTGTCTGTGGCGTGGCCAGTAATAGTGGTCCCGACAGGTTTGGTTGAGCTATGTCACGTTTCGTTAGTGTAGGTTTGTAAGACTTGGTTAGGATTCCCTTGGCTGTTCGTTTTACATAGCTATTCAGCGGATTTCGGCGCTTTACATTGTTCCACTATACTCTGCTCTGCTATGTGGAGGCGAGCTATAGTGGCCGGGGCACGTTAACTACAACTGTGTTTTGTTTGGTTAG
>NW_016937677.1:0-1001 GCF_001483705.2 Eufriesea mexicana
AAAGCAAGTGGAGAACGAAGACAAGGGTAGATTCGCGAAGGAAAAATCAGCAAAGACCCAATGCGATTTGTCGTGATTCCGTGATTCGCGTGATTCTCGAAACGGCGGCCATTAGCCTATTGAAGAAAGCGTGAAACCGCGTTATGACAACCACGCGAAGAATCGCTCACCTTTCCACCTTGCGAGGTCGAGGTTGTATGGCTGCTGCTCGAGGTCTTTGTGACGGTGTGCTGGCTGATGGAGGTAGCATGATTCGAGCCGTTGGAACCGGCGCTGCCTCGTTGCACCACCTGATAAGCTCGTTGCTGTTGCTGGTCGTAAAGCTGCAGCAACTTCTGCTCCTTCTCCTGCAGCTGCTTCTGCTGGAAGCGGGCCTGCGACAACCGCACATGATTTTCTCTCAGTTTTATCATAGCTCGCTAGCGTCGTCTTCGAAACACGACTGATTCTCGAAACTCCCGATTCTTGGCAGTTCTGACAGATTTGCGATTTTAATTGACAGTCAGTCGACGAACGAATGATTCGAAGCCTTTTTTCATTTTGTTAAACGTATATTTGTGGATGGATAGGGTTAGGTACTTTGATGGATTTTTGACATAGAACAGTGGCTGTTCGAGGATCTATTATTTTCCCGTTCTTGACAGTTTTATCAGTTTCTAATTATTGAGTTTCCTCGAGTGGTCGTTTACAGAAAACTTTGAAATTTTATAACTTTAGGAAGGAGATTCTAAGTTTTCGATTATATATCATTTTATATTCTACTTTGTATTTTAATTAATAATTGACGTATATATCACCATAGATAGTAGTCAACTAAAGCGTGACAAAGCAAGATGCTGTCAAACCACCTGAGAACACAAACAGGGTCCTTAAATCCCCGCTCTTTCAAACAGAGCAACTTCTATAACAGCGTAATGCACACTGTACTCCACTTTCTCCGACAACGCGATACAGCACGAATAACTATCCGTTTTTGACAGTCTTATCAGTTTCTAATTATC
>NW_016937678.1:0-308 GCF_001483705.2 Eufriesea mexicana
AATGTCAATAAAATTGAACTTTCCAACCAGATTCTATAGCATTGCGACGGCTATAGCACGCCAGGAGGATCATTCCTCCTTATTTATGTCAGAGAGATTGCTCGCCACGATGGTATTCGAAAATGTCATAAAACGAAATTTTCCAGCCAGAGTCCATAGCATTGCATTGGTATTAGCACTGAAAGAGCATCTTTCGTCCTTACTTACGCAAGGAAGTTAGCTCAGCACGATATTAGTCGAAAAAGTCAATAAAATTGAATTTTCCGGGAAGATTCTATAGCGTTGCAATGGGTGTAGCACGCCAATAG
>NW_016937679.1:0-345 GCF_001483705.2 Eufriesea mexicana
GTGAGCTAATTTTCTTGCATGAATATGGAGGAACGATTCTATTGGCGTGCTATTGCCATTGCAGTGCTATCGAATCTGGTTGTAAAAATCAAATGTATTGACATTTTCGTCCAATATGGTGGTGAGCTAACTTTCTTCCGTAAATCAGGAGGAAACATACTGTTGGTATGCTATAGGCATTGCAATGCTATTGAATCTTCCTGGAAAATTCAATTTTATTGACATCTTCGTCTTATATTATGGTGACCTGCCTTTATTGCATAAATATGGGGGAAAGACTCCACTGGCGTGCTATAAACATTGCAATGATATAGAATGTTGTTGGAAAATTCAATTTTATTGACA
>NW_016937680.1:0-511 GCF_001483705.2 Eufriesea mexicana
AGACCACCGAATAGTCGTGTATAGCGCAAAAGCCAAAGCCATCCTCACCAAACCTAACATAACATAACGTTACCGAATGATACCTGACTCAAACCACTTGACTCCACAGAGCCAGGCAGGGTATAATAGAGAAGAGTAAAGAGCAGAAATCCAAAGAATCGCAGTGTATAGCGGAAAAGTCCTAGCTGTCCATACCGAATAGGTGCTGACGTAACAAACCAGACGTATTTTATCTCAACCTAACGTGCCGAGACCACCATTACTGGCCTCCCGAGAGCCAAGCATAGCATACTAGGGGAGTGTAGAGATCCACCGAATAGCAGTGCATATGAGGAAGTTCAAATCCATCCAAACCTAACCCAAACTGACGTAACGTAACCAAACGCATCATAACCAATACTAAAGGACGAGACAGCTATTGCTGGGTTCCCCAAACCAGCAGGTTATCATAGAGCAACGTGGAGCGTAGAAACCACCGAGAAGCCGTGTATAGCACAAAAGTCGAAGCTAT
>NW_016937681.1:0-528 GCF_001483705.2 Eufriesea mexicana
AGAAATGGGTTAGTAGATGGTTCAAATTATGATTATATTATTGGTACAATTGTAACTCAATCAATGATGTAATTACATCAAGGCGAAGATGGACATACATTTTATAGCGATAATCCATTTACATTTCGAGACGAGTATAATGAAGCATCTGTTGCACAATATGGATATCGTGATATTGGTCCATTCTTTAATTATATGATTGATTGAACTATTTTATATAAATTAAGTCATGTCGGGTATTCAGAACCTGAAGGAACTGCATTCAGTTATCCAGGAAAAATATAACCCCCAAGTCCACAAAATACAGCAAAGTCAATAATTATTTATCCTTGTTCAAAAGTAGAGTTAAATTACAAATATATACCATTAGCATTAACTCCAAAAAGTATTGTTTGACATATGTCTCAGGAATGATCTAGTAATAACAGTCCAATTTCTAAAGACATTGATATTGATATTAAAAGGTTATTAGACCAAAACCTTATAAATCAATAACTGTTTATTGTAAATATAATATTACTTCTGTAA
>NW_016937682.1:0-1307 GCF_001483705.2 Eufriesea mexicana
TAGCTCAATCCATCCATACATCCATTCATCCATACAGCCATCCATTCATACGTCTGCCAATCCTTAGATCCACCGATCGATACATCCATTCATCCATACATCAATCCACCAATCCATCCATCTATCCATCCACACATCCATACATACATTCATACATCCATACATCCATACATCCATAAAATCCATACATCCGTACATGCATGGATACATTCATTCTTACATCCATACATTCATACATACATACATCCGTACATAAATCCATACATACGTCCACCTTCCTACACATCCTTCCATCGATACATCCACCCATCCATATATACATCGCACCATACAACCATCGATCCATACATGCAGCCATCCATACATCGATCGTTCCATACATCTATCCATCCATACGTCCATACATATATACCTCCATACATCCATACATCCTTACATCCATACATTCGTACATTCATATAACCACACATCCATACATCCATAAATCCGTCCAAATATACAACCATCCATCCATACATACAACCTTACGCACATCCACGCAACCATACATACACCCATACACACATCCATACATACATCCATCCATACATCCATACATACATCCAAACACACAACCATCCATACATCCATAGATATATCCATACATACATCTGCACATACATCCATAAATCCATCCATACATACGCCCTTCCATACACGCATCCATACATCCATACACATGTCCGTTCATACATCCATCCATACATCCATACAAACATCAATGCATCCACACATCCATGCATCCAGCCATCCATACTTCCATCATCCATATATCCACAAATCCATCCATACGTACTTCCATCCTTCGATACATCCATACATCCATGCATCCATACATATACACACATACATTCATACTTCCGTTCATATGTCCATCCATAGCTCAATCCATCCATACATCCATTCAACCATACAGCCATCCATGCATAGTCCACCGATCCATACATCCACCGATCGACACGTCCATCCATCCATACATCAATATCCTACTCTCCATCCATACATCCGTACAACAATCCATCCATTCATCCATCCATACATCCACACATACATAAATACATGCATCGATACATACACCAATACAATCGTCCATGCATACATCCATATGTACATCCTTCCATTTATCCTTACATACATATATACATACATCCATTCAAACATCCATACATACATCCATGCATACATCCAACCGTCCAGACAGCCATCCATCCATACATACATCAATCGGTACTTCCATCCTTCCATACGCTCATCCATCCATACGTCCA
>NW_016937683.1:0-630 GCF_001483705.2 Eufriesea mexicana
TAATTTTTAATCCTCGTGTCAAAGTACTAGATTGATTTCCAACTTCTAATTTAATTTTAAAATAGATGTCTATTTGGAGGAATTAGGTACATCAATTGTCAGTCGCTTTTGGAACTTCCTGTACTATGATTTAAGTCAGACTGATTTCTAAGCTCGATTAATTTTTAATTCTCGTGTCAAAGTACAAGACTGATTTTTAACTTTTAATTTATCTTTAAAATGGATGTCCATTTGGAGGAATTAGGTACATCAATTGTCAGTCGCTTTTGGAACTTCCTGTACTATGATTTAAGTTAGACTCATTTCTAGGCTAGAGTGATTAATTTTTAATCCTCGTGTCAAAGTACTAGATTGATTTCCAACTTCTAATTTAATTTTAAAATGGATATCTATTTGGAGGAATTAGGTACATCAATTGTCAGTCGCTCTTGGATTTCTCTATACTATGATTTACGACAGACTAATTTCTAGGCTAGACTGATTCATTAGTATAACTTACGTAAGTTTCAAAGAAGATGGTGTATTAGAATTTCTAAGAGAGAGAAAATAAATTATTGTCACTTTCTAACAAGCAAATGTATTCTAAATTATTGACAGTATAGGCAGAAATCAGAAAATTAGAAACTTTCC
>NW_016937684.1:0-467 GCF_001483705.2 Eufriesea mexicana
TTTCGGAGTATAACAAATGCAGATTGTCGTAAACATGACAAGTGAATGCAAATTGATGTGTAAGTCATCCGTACAAGTAAAAAAGAATCCTCATCATCTTGAGGGTGAGAGTCAAGTGACAAACTTAGAAGCCGCATTATCGCGGGGCCGGGACCCAAGCGACGGACTCAGAAACATGCGTTTTCACGGGACCGGCGCTCAATGTGTTAACACCTTTTGGTCCTAGTCTGGGCCGGTCCACGAGGACCGACCGGGCCCGAACGAAAAGTCTAGCGCCGGTCCCTGGGGACCGACATGACACTTAATGTGTTAAATATAATGTTATATTATTATATTATATTGTGGTATCGCGGGATGAGCGTGTTATCTAGAGTGCGTGCGAAAGGATGAATGATCGTGCGCTGGGATCGTGTGAACGGGATGTTTATGAATGTATCGAGTGACTTTAGGAATGCGTTTGAGTGTTT
>NW_016937685.1:0-969 GCF_001483705.2 Eufriesea mexicana
TTTCGTGAAGTACACTGCCGCCCTATGCACCCCTGAGCTCTACCCCCTGTAATATGCCCTGCTCGGCGGTCGGGAGGGAAGCTATTGTGGGCTAGGCACGTTAGGTTGGGATTGATCACGTTTCATTAGGTTAGGTTTGGTGAGATTGTGTCAGGATACTTCTTTCTTTCTTGCTATGCATTGCTATGCGGGCGATTTCGGCATTGTTCATTGCTCTGCTGTACTCTGCGTAGCTCTCGTGAGGCCAGCAATAGCGGACGTGGCACGTCATTATTGGCAACGTTACGTCCGCCGCTGTTGCGTTTGTTCAGGCTAGGACAGGATAGCTAGGACTTTTCTGCTATGCACTCCTGTTCGGTGGAATCCTGCGCTCTACTATGCTTTAGTATGCTCTGTTGGCGCTGGGGATGCCGACAATTGTGCTCTCGTCGCCTTAGTTTGGGTTATGTTTCGTTTGGTTAGGTTACGTTTGGTTATGTTAAGGTAGGTTATTTTTGACTTTTATGCTATACACTGCATTTCGGGGGATTCCTTCGCTTCTCCTTGCTTCACTATACTCTACTGTGCTCCGGGAGACCAGCAATAGCGGCTGTGGCAAGATAGCTTGCGTTAGGTTACGTTTGGTTAGGTTAGGTTAGGTTTCGTTTGGTTATAATGGCATCGACTTTTGCGTTACATTCTGCTATTCGGTGGACTTCTGCGCTCTACGATGCTCTACTCTACGCTACTCACGGCTCCCGGGAGGCCAGGAATAGTGGATGTGGTAAGTTAAATCGTGTTTGGTTACGTTCGGTAAGGTTGAGTTAGGCAATGTTTGGTTAGGATCGCTTTGACTTTCGTGCTACACACAGATATTCGGTGGAATCCTGCGCTCCGCTGTGCTCTACTCTAATCTGCTAAACCCTAGGGGGGCCACCAATGGTGTTCGCGGGACGTTACGTTGAGTTTGTCTACGTTAGGTTATGTTAT
>NW_016937686.1:0-251 GCF_001483705.2 Eufriesea mexicana
TTAGCTCAGCACGATATTAGTCGAAAATGTCAACAAAATTGTATTTTCCAGCCACAGTCTATATCACCGCAATGGCTATAGCACACAAAAAGCATCTTCCCTCCTTACTTAAGCAAGGAAGTTAGCTCACCACGATATTAGTCGAAAGTGTCAACAAAATTGTATTTTCCATACACATTCTATACCACTGCAATGGCTATAGCAATCAAAAAGCGTCTTTCCTCCTTACTTACGCAAGGAAGATAGCTCAC
>NW_016937687.1:0-1090 GCF_001483705.2 Eufriesea mexicana
CTAATATTTTCAGCTCCTATTTGGGATGTCCAGCAATAGTTGTCCTGGAAAGTTATGTTGAGTTGGTTTGCGTCCGGTTAAGTTGGGCTAAGCTAAGATTGGTTAGGGTAGCTACGTGTTTTTATTGTGTACTGCCATTCGGTGGATATTTTCGATTTACTGAGCTCTATCATGCCCCGCTTGGCTCTGGGAAGGGCAGAAATATCTGTCCCGGCCCCTGATGTTAAGTTAGTCCATGCTTGGTTATGCTCCGCTGGTTTGGGTTAGATTTGGTTAGCTTCGACTTTTCTGGTATACACTGCGATTGTATGGATATCTGCGTTCCACACTCCAATAATATTTCCTGCTTGTCTCTGTGGAGGCCAGCAATAGTGGACTCGGCACGTTAGATTGAATTATGCTACGTTTGGCTGTGCTTCGTTTGGTGATGTTAGCATAGGATAGTCTATACTTTTGCGCTATACACCGCTATCCGCGAATTTCTGCGATCTACTACGCTGTAGCGTATTCTGTTTGGCGCTGTGGTAGCCACCACTAGTCGTATCGTCACTTTAGTGTGAGCTTTGTTTCGGTTGCCTATGTTACGTTTGGCCACGCTATGATAGAATGTATTAGACTTTTGTGCCATACGCTGCTATTCGGTGGACATTTGCCCTCTACCGTGCTCTAACCTGTCCTGGTTTCTCCGGAGTGGCCAGTATTTGTGTGCTCGGGAAGTGAGTTTGTGTTGAGTTTCGGATATTTGGGTTAGATTAGGAAGGCCTGGCCACGATTTCTTTTACTTTCGTGCTGCACACTGCTATTCGGTGCATTTCCGTGCTTGACATTTCTCTACTATACTCCTCTCGGCTCTGTGGAGGCGAGCAGTGGTGGTCATGGCACGCTAGTTTGAGTTATGTTACGCTCGGTGTGGATAGGTTTGGTAAAGTTTGGTTAGAATCGCTACGACTTACGTAGTATACACTTCTATGTAGTGGATTCCTCTGATCTACGGTGGTCTAATATATTCCACTTGGCTCTGGAGGCGCCAGCAGCAGTGGTCGCGGCACCCTATGTTGAGTTACACTACGTCCCGTTAGGTTAGGTTAGG
>NW_016937688.1:0-257 GCF_001483705.2 Eufriesea mexicana
ACCTAAAGTGCCGCGACCACAATTGCTGGCGTCCCCAGAGACTGGCGGAATATGATAGAGCAGATTAGAGCACAGACGTCATCAGAATATCAGTGCTGAGCCCAATCATCAGCGCTCATTTAACCTAACGCAACCTGAGCTAACCTAACCAAACGTAATCAAACATAACCTAACTTGACGCGACCAGTATTACTCTGGCCTCCACACAGAAGGAGTCTACGACAAGAAAGTCAAAGCTATACGTTCCCAACCCAAGC
>NW_016937689.1:0-233 GCF_001483705.2 Eufriesea mexicana
TGACATTTTCGAATAATATCGTGGTGATGTAACTATCTTGCATAAATACGGAGGAAAGATTCTTTTGGCACGCTATGGCCATTGCAATTCTATAGTATCCGGATAGAAAATTCAGTTTTATTGACATTTTCGACTAATATCTTGGTGAGCTCACATTCTCGGATAAATAGGCAGGAAAGATACTATTGGCACGCTGTACCCAATACAATGCTGTAGAATCTGCATCGAAAATT
>NW_016937690.1:0-1544 GCF_001483705.2 Eufriesea mexicana
ATGTATACCACGAGAGTCAACTATATCCAATCCTAACCCAAACTAATGTAACCATACCAAACGAAGCCTAACTCAACATAACGAACCGAAACTGCCATTGCTGGTCTTCACAGGTCCAAGCGGGGCATGTTAGATCAATGTAGAGAGCGGAAATGCACCGAACAGGAGCGTACAGCACAAAAGTCGCAGCTATCCTTGCTTAACCTAACCAAACATAACACAATCAAGCGTAACGTAACTCAACTTATCGTGCCTAGATCACTACTGCGGACCTCCCGGGTGCCAGGCAGAATATACTAGAGAACAGTAGAGCCCAGAAGTCCGCTGCACTGCAGTGTAAAGTACGAAAGTCAAATTTACCAAGCCTAACCAAAACTAACATAACCTAACCTAATGCAGAATAACTCAAACTAACGGTCCGAGTGCACTATTACTGGCCTCCCAAGAGTCGAGCAGAGTAGAGAAGAGCAATGTTGGGCGTTGAAACCCACCGAGTAGCAAAGTATAGCACAGAAGTCGAACCTATACTGTCCTAACCTATCCAAACGTAACATAACCTTACGTAACATAACACAACCTGGAGTGCCGAGACAGCTATAGCTGACCTCCCCAGAGCCAAGCGGGATATACTAGAGCGCAGTAGAGCGCAGAAATGCGCCGCACTGATGTGTAAAGCACAAAAGGCGTAGATATCCTAACCTAACCTGACATAACCTAACCAACCGAACGCAGCCTAACCCAACGTAACGCGTCGAGACCGCTATTGCTGGACTTCCTATAGAAAAGCTGAGCATATTACAGCAGATTGGAGCGCATAAATCCACCGAACAGCAGTGCATAGCGCAAAGTCAAAGCTACCATATCATAACCCCCTCCAAACGTAACATAGCCAAACGTAACACAGCACAACCTATCGTGCCGCGACCACGAGTGCTGGCCTCCCCAGAATCGAGCAGTGCATCGTAGAGCACAGTAGAGCTTAGGAAGCCACGGAATAGCAATGTATAGCACAAAAGTCAAGGCTAGCCTATCCTAGCATAACCAATTCTAACATTAGCAAACGTAGCCTGACTCAACCTAACGGGCCGTGAGCACTATTACCGGCGTCCACATAGACGAGCAGAGTATGGTAGCGCACAGAAGAGCGCAAAGGTCCAAAGAATAGCAGTGGGTAGCACAAAAGTCAAAGCTATCGTAACCTAACACAACGTCACCTAAGCCAGCGAAGCGTAATATGACTTATTCCAACGCTCGGCGAAAGTTACTACTGGTCTCCCGGGAGTCGAGCAGAGAACATTAGTGCAATCCAGAGCGCAGAAATCCACCGAAATGTAGTGTATCGCACAAAGGTCAGAGCAACCCTGTCCTAACCTAACCAAACGTAACATAACAGAACGCAACCTACCTCAGCCTAACGTGCAGAGAGCAACACTGCTGTCATCCCCATAACCAAGCAGAATGCACTATAGCACAGCAGAGCACAGGAAATCGACTGAATAGCTATGTATAGCATAAAAGTCAAAGCCATCCCGGCCAAACTTAAC
>NW_016937691.1:0-671 GCF_001483705.2 Eufriesea mexicana
CTAACTTCTGCAACCAGTGGCAAGTACAGCCACCTACTTGCCAGAGAATAGGTGTACTCAAAACTATAATCTGTTGTAGCTTGGAGAATAGGTTGCCAAACACCTTCAATCCAATGGCAAGTACAGCCATCTTCATGACAGAGAAGAGGTTTATTGTAAAACTGAAGTCTGTTATAGCTAGGTGAATAGATCCCCTAACGCCTTGTATCCAATGGCAAGTACAGCCACCTACTTGCCAGAGCATAGGTCTATGCAAAATCTATAACCTGTTATAGCTTGGTGAATAGATCGCCTACCGCATCCAAGTAAATGGCAAGTACAGCCATCTTCTTGCCACAGGATAGGTTTATTCAAAGTCTATAATCTGTTATAGCTTGGAGAATAGGTCGCCTAACGCCTTCAACCTATGGCAACTACAGCCATCTACTTGCCATAGAATTGGTCTATTCAAAATGTATATCCTGTTACCGCTTGGTGCATAGATCGCCTAACGCCTTCAATCCAATGGCAAGTACAGTCATCTGCTTGCCAGAGTGTAGGTCTATTCAAAATCCATAACCAGCTATAGCATGGTGAATAGATCGCCTAACTCAAGTACAGCCATCTAGTTGCCTGAGCATTAGTCTATTCAAAATATATAAGCTGCCACAGCTTGGTGATTAGATCGCCTA
>NW_016937692.1:0-651 GCF_001483705.2 Eufriesea mexicana
TATAGGCCTATTCAATGTCTATAATCTGTTATATCTTGGTGAATAGATCGCCAACCGCCTTTATCCCAATGGCAAGTACAGACATCTACTGGGTAGAAAATAGGTCTATTTAAAATCTATAACATGTTATCGCTTGGTGAACAGACCGCCTAACGCCTTCAATCCAATGGCATGTACAGTGATCTACTTGCCAGAGAATAGGTCCATTCAAAATATGTAACATGATATAGCATTGCGAATAGATCGCCTAACGCCTTCAATCCAATGGCATGTACAGTGATCTACTTGCCAGAGAATAGGTCCATTCAAAATATGTAACATGATATAGCATTGCGAATAGATCGCCTAACGCCTTCAATCCAATGGCATGTACAGTGATCTACTTGCCAGAGAATAGGTCTGTTCAAAATCTATAACCTGCTATAGCTTGGTGAATAGAACGCCTTACGCCTTCAATCCAACGACAAGTACAGCCATCCGCTTGCCAGATGATATATCTATACAAAATCTATATTCTGTTATAGCTTGGTGCATAGTTCGCCCAACACCTTCAATCCTGTGGCAAGCACAGCCATCTACTAGCCAGAAAATAAGTATATTGAAAATATATAATCTGTTATAGCATGGTGAATACATCGCATACCGCCTTCA
>NW_016937693.1:0-550 GCF_001483705.2 Eufriesea mexicana
GGGTTCGGGTAAGTTTGGTTAGTGTGGCTTTAACCTTTGTGCTTTACACTGCTCTTCCGCGAGATTCTGCCATTTACAGTGCTCTAGTATGTCCTGCTTCGTCCGGGGTGGGCAGCAACAGCGGCCTCGGCACATTAGGTTGAGTATGGCTATGTGTCGTACCTTTCTGCTGGCTTTGTTCTCTATGCCTTATCTGATAAGCACCGCGATACTATGAATTACTTTGCTACGCACTCCACTAATATGCTCTGCTTGGCTCTGGGAAGACCAGCAATAGTGCACTCGGCTCGATACGATGAGTCACGTTACGCTAGGTCAGGTTGGGTTAGACTATGTTTAGTTAGGACTGCCTTAACTTTTGTGCTGTACACTACAATTCGGCGGATTTCTGCACACTACTGTGCTCTAGTGTGTCCTGCTTGGATCTGCTCAGGGCAGCAACAGCGTCCTCGGCAGGTTAGGTTGGATTAGGCTATGTTTGACTATGTTCCGTTGGATTGGGATAGGTTTGGATGCGCTTTGACTCTTCTGATATACACTGCGATTCTAT
>NW_016937694.1:0-1037 GCF_001483705.2 Eufriesea mexicana
TACTATCATCCGCTTGTCTCAGGCGAGGCTAGGGATTGTGGTCGTGGCACGTGTGATTGAGTTATTTTACGTTCGGTTAGTTATGGTTTTGCTAGGTTTGGAGAGGGTAGCCTTGACTTTTGTGCTATACACTCCAGTTCGGTGGATTTCTGTGCTCTACTGTGATCTAACATTCCCTGCTTAGCTCCGGGAATTCCAGAAATAGTGGCAGCGGAGCGTCAGGATGTGTTATGTTACGATTGGTTAGATCACCTTTGTGTGCGTTTGGTTAGGATATCATGATCTAACATTCCCTGCTTAGCTCCGGGAATTCCAGAAATAGTGGCAGCGGAGCGTCAGGATGTGTTATGTTACGATTGGTTAGATCACCTTTGTGTGCGTTTGGTTAGGTTAGGTTAGGTTAGGTTAGGTTAGGTTAGGTCAGGCTATGCTATGATTTCTTCTGCTTATCTGCTTTACACTCCATTGCGACGGATTTCTGCGCTCTAATGCGCTCTAGTATATTCTGCTTGGCTCTGGGGATCTCAGTAATGGTAGTCCAGGCACATATGGTTGTGTTATGTTACTGACGGTTTAGTTATGTTTGGTTAGGTTAGGCAAGGTTAGCTTTGACTTTTGTGCTATACTCTGCTATTCGGTGGATTTCTTCACTCTTCTGTTATCTAATATCCTCTGCTTTGCTCTTGGAATAAATATAGCCCGCGGCGCGTTACGATTTGTTATATCAGGTTTGGTTGCGTTAGGTCGGGATGGCTTTAACTACAGTGCTATATTCTGCTGTTTGGTGAACTTCTGGGCTCTACAATGCTCTAATTCTTTCAGCTTCGCTCTGGCAATCCCAGCAAGAGCGGTCTCGGCACGTTATGATGAGTCATGCAATGTTCGGTTAGGTTGGGTTAGCCTACCTTTGGTAAGCGTAGCTTTAACTTTTGTGCCGTACACTGATTTTCGGTGGACTTCTGGGCTCTATTGTCGTCTAGTACGTCCTGCATGGCTCTGGGGTGGTCAGTATCAGCAGCCTCGGCACGTTAGGTTGA
>NW_016937695.1:0-235 GCF_001483705.2 Eufriesea mexicana
CTGTAGATGCCCGGGAGTAATGGTCTCGGCACGCTGCTTCCAGTTGCGCTACGTTTGGCTAGGCTTGTTTCGGCGAGGTTAGGTGAAGTTACCCTCGACTTTTGTAACATACACTGATACTCGGTGGATTCCTGCGCTCTACATCTCTGTACTATACTCTGCTCGACTCTGCGGATGCGGGCAATTGCGTTCGCAGGACGTTAGTTTGAGTTAGGTTACGTTCGGTTAGGTTGTG
>NW_016937696.1:0-305 GCF_001483705.2 Eufriesea mexicana
TACATCCATACATACATCCATCCATCCATCCATCCATACATCCATACATCCGTATCGTTCATACATTCGTACATCCATTCATACATGCATCCATACATCCATGCATCCATAAATCCATACATCCATACATCCATAGATCTATACATCCATACATCCATCCATCTATCCATCCATACATCTATACATTCACACATCCATAAGTCCATTCATCCATACATCCATCAAACCATACATACACCCATAAATCCATCCATACATACATCCATACATCCATACATCCAAACATCCATACATACATACATCCA
>NW_016937696.1:9837-10107 GCF_001483705.2 Eufriesea mexicana
ACATTCATACATACATACATCCATAAATATTACCATCCGTACTGCCATCCATCGATACTTCCATCCGTCCATACATCCATACATATATACAGCCATACATCTACACATCCGTACATCCATACATTCGTAATTCAATACATCTATACATCCACACATCCATACATCCATACATCCATACATCCATGCATATATAAATCCACACATCCGTACATCCGTACACCCGTCCAACCATACCTCAACCCATTCATACACCCATCCATGCAAACAACC
>NW_016937697.1:0-944 GCF_001483705.2 Eufriesea mexicana
ACTGGCTGGACAATTCAATTTTACTGACATTTTTGACTAATATCGTGGTGAGCTAACTTTCTTACATGAAGAGGAATGAAAGAATCAATTGGCGCTCTATAGCCATTGCAATGCTGTAGAAGCTGGCTGGAAAATACAATTTCATTGACATTTTCGTCTAATATCGTGGTGGCCTAACTTCCTTGCATAAGAAAGGAGGAAAGATTCTATTGGCGTGCTATATGCTTTGCAATGCTATAACGGCTGGATAGTACAATTTTGTTGACATTTTCTACTATTATCGTGGTGATCTAACTTCCTTGCATGGGTAATGGGGAATGATCCTTTTGGCGTGCTATAGCCATTGCAATGATAATGGATGTGGTTGGAAAATTCAATGTTAATGGCATTTTCGACTAATATCGTTGTGAGCTAACTTTTTTGCATAAGGAAGGAGGAATGATCCTTTTGGCATGCTGTAGCCATTGCAATGATATTGCATGTGGTTGTAAATTTCAATTTTAATGACATCTTTGACTAATATCGTGGTAAGCTAACTTTCTTGCATAAATAAGAATGGAAGATTCAATTGGCGCGCTATAGCCATTGCACTGCTATAAAATCTGTCTGCAGAATACAATGTTATTGACATTTTCGACTATTATCGTGGTGTGTTAACTCTCTTGGATAAATAAGGAGGGAAGATACTACCGGCGTGCTATATCCTTTGCAATGCTATAGAAACTGGATGGAAAATACAGTCTTATTGACATTTTCGACTAATATCGTAACGAGCCAAATTTCTTGCATAAATAAGGAAGAAGGATTCAATTGGCGCGCTACAAACATTGCAATGCTATAGAATCTGCCTGGAAAGTTCAATTTTATTGACAGTTTCGACAGACATCGTGGTGAGCTAACTTTCTTGCATAAATAAGAATGAAAGAACCAATTGGCGCGCTATA
>NW_016937698.1:0-520 GCF_001483705.2 Eufriesea mexicana
CCCAACGTGCCACGATAGCTATTGCTGGCGTACCGAGAGTAGAGGAGGGTACAGCAGATCAACAAGGATCGCAGGAATCGTCTGAATAGCAGTGTATAGCACACAAGTCGAAGCTTTCCTATCCCAACCTGATCAAGCGTAACGTAACCGAAAGTAACCTACCTAGTACTAAAGTGCCGTAAACACTGTTACTGTCCTCCCCAATGACAGCAGAACACCTTAAAGGAGAATAGAGCGAAGATATCTATAGAATAGCAGTTCATAGCACAATAGCCGAAGCTACCCTATCCTAACGTAACCGAACTTCGCATAACCGAACGTAGCATAGCACTCCTTTACGTGCCGAGAACAAGATTGCTTTCTTCTCCAGAACAAAGCAGAGGATGTTAGATCACAGTAGAGCGCAGAAGTCCACCGAGAAGCTGCGTACAGCTCAGAAGTCTGACATTCCAACCAGACCTGGCCAACCCCATCAAAAAGCAGAATAACTATACCTGACGGGCCGATACCTCAATTGCCG
>NW_016937699.1:0-3932 GCF_001483705.2 Eufriesea mexicana
CTATAGTCTGCCATTAGGTGGATTCCAGCGCCGTTCAACGCTCTAATAATTTCGGCTTGGCTCAGGCAAGGCCCAGCAATAGTGGTCTCAGCACGTTATGACGAGTCATGCTACGTTCGGCTAGGTTGGATTAGGCTAAGTTTGGTAAAGGTAGCTTTATCATTTGTGCTGTACTGTGCTATTCGGTGGTTATCTGCATTCTACTGAGCCCTAGTATGTCCTGCTTGGCTGTGGGGAGGGCAGCAGTATCGGTCTCGGCACGTTAGGTCGAGCTATGCTGTACGTTTTGCTATGTTCTGTTGGTTTGGGTTTAGCCTGTGTAGCTCCGGCTCATCTGATATACACTGCAATACTGAGGACTTCTGTGTTCTACTATACACTAATGTGTTCTGCTTGGCCCTGGGGATGTCAGCAATAGTGGTCGCTGCACGATAGGTAGTATTATGTTACCTTTGGTTATGTTACGATTGGTTAGGCTAGGAGAGGGTAGCTTTGCCTTTAGTGCTATAGTCTGACATTAGGTGGGTTCCTGTGCTCTACTATGCTCTAATATCTTCAGCTTGGCTCTGGAAAGGGCAGCAGTAGTCGCCTCGGCCCGTTACGATGAGCAGTCTTACATACGTTTAGGTTGGGTTAGTCTAAACATGGATAGGACAGCTTTAACTTTTGTGCTGTACATTGCTATTCGGCGGATTTCTGCGCTCTGCTGTGCTCTAGTATGCCCTGCTTGGCTCTGTGGAGGGCAGCACCAGCGGATTCGTCTGGTTAGGTTGAGTTAGGCTATGTTTGGTTATATTATGTTCGTTCGGTTAGATTTGGATAGCTGCGACTTTTCTGATATACACAGCGATTCTATAGATTTCTGCCTCCTACTCTCCGCTAATATGTCCTGCTTGGTTCCGGGGAGGACAGCAATAGTGGTCGCGGCACGTTAGGTTGTGTTCTGTTACGCTTGGCTATGTTACGGTTGGTTAGGCTAGGGGAGGATAGCTTTGTCTGTAGCCATTGTCTCCTCTTAGGTAGATTCCTACGCCCCACATTGCTCTAGAGTTTTCAGCCTCGCTCTGGGAGGGCCACCAAAGGCGGCCTTGGCACGTCACGTTGAGTAAGGTTACGTTGAGTTAAGTTGGGTTGTGCTATGTATGGTTAGAATATCTTTAACAGTTATGCTGTGCACTGCTACTCGTTGTATTTCTGCGCTCTAGTGTGCTCTAGTGTGTGGTGCTTGGCTGTGGGGAGGGCAGCAATAACGGTCTCAGCACGATAGGTTGAGCTAGGCGACGTTTGGCTTTGTTCTGTTCGTACGTGTTTGGTATAGGTAGCCTTGACTCTACTGATATGCACTGTGATTCTATGGATTTCTTCCATCTGCTCTACACTAACGTGTTCTAGTTGCCTCTAGGGATGCCAAAGTAGTGGCCCCGGCACGTTAGTTTGAACTATATTATGTTCGGTTATGTTACGATTGGTTACGTTGGGAGAGGATTGCTTTAACTTCAGTGCTATTGTCTGCCATGATGTTGATTTTCGCGCCCTACAGTGTCTTAATATTGTCAGCCTGACCATGTCTAGGTTACAAATGGTGCCTTCGGCACGTAATATTGAGTCAGGTTACGCTTGGTTGAGTAGGGTTAGGCAAAGTTAGGTCAGGTTCGCTTCAACCTTTGTGATGTACCCTCCTATCCGTAGGAATTCTGCGCCCTGCTGTGGTGTAGTATGTCCTGCTTGGCTCCAGGGATGGCAGCAATATCTGTCTCTGCACTTTGGATCGAGTTAGGTAATGTTTGGGTTTGTTCGGTTGGCTTAGGTAAGGTTCGGGTGGCTGTGACTTTTCTGAAATATACTGTGATTCTATGGACTTCTTCGCTCTACTCTCCACTATCATTTCCGCTTGGCTCTGTGGAGGACGGCATTTGTTATCTCGGCAAGTTAGGTTGAGTTATATTACGTTTGGTTATGCTAGGCGTGGCTACGTTATGCGAGGATTGCTTTATCTTTGGTGCTATAGTCTGGTATTACGTCGATCTCTGTGCCTTACAGTATTGTAATATCTTCAGCTTGGCTCCGGGGAGACCAGCAATAGTGTCCTGGGCACGTTAGGTTTTGCCATGTTACGTTTGGTTATGCTACGGTTGGTTAGTTTAGGGGACGATAGCTTTGACTTTAGTGCTACAGGCTGCTATTAGGTGGATTTCTGCGCCCTCCAGGGCTCCAGCATTTTCGGCTTCTCCCTGGAAAGGCCAGCAGTAGTGGTCCCCGCACGTTACGTTGCTTTATGTTACGTTCGGTTAGGCTGGGTTGGGCTAAGTTTGTTTAGTGCAGCTTTACCCTTCGAGCCGTAAACTGCTATTTGGTTGATTTCTGCGATCTGCTTTGCTCTAGCATGTCCTGCTTGGCGGTGGGGAGGACAGCAACAGCGGTGTCGGCACGTTGGGTTGAGCTAGGCTACGTTTGGTTGTGTTCTGTTGGTTCGTGTTAGGATTGTGCAGCCTTGATATTTCTGACATGCACTGTGATCCTATGGATTTCTGCGTTCTACTCTACATTAACGTGTTCTATTTGCCTCTGGGGGGGGGGGGGCAGCAGTAGTGGTCCGGGCACGTTAGGTTGAGTTATATTGCGTTTGGTTGAGTTATATTGTGTTTGGTTGTGTTATGATTTGTTAGCTTAGGAGAGGGTAGCTTTGTCTTTAGTGCTATCGTCTGATATTAGGTGGATTTCCGCGCCCTACAGGCCTCTAATGCTTTCGGCTTGGCTCTCGGAAGGCCAGAAATAGTGGCCTCGGCACGTTATGTTGAGTCATGCTACGCTCGGTTGGGCTGGCTTAGGCAATGTTCGGTTAGGTTAGCTATAGCATCTTCGCTGTACTCAGCTTATCGGTGGATTTCTACCATCTACTGTGCTCTAGTGATCATGCTTGGCTCTGGGGAGGACAGCAATGGCTTTCTCGGAAGGTTAGCTTGAGTTATGCTATGTTTGGTTATGTCCCGTTTGTTTGTGTTAGGATCGCATAGCGCTGACTTTTCTAATATACACTGCGGCTCTATCGATTTCTGCGCTCTACACTCCACTTGTATTCTCTGCTTGTCAGTGGGGAGGAAAGCAATTGTTTTCATGGTTGAGTTATGTTGCGTTTGGTTGTGTTACGTTTGCCTATGTTAGGAGAGGTTGGATTTGAATTTTATGCAATAGTCCGCTATTGCTTGGAATTCTGCTCGCTACAGATCTCTATTATTTTCAGCTCGGCTCTGAGAGGGCCAGAAACAGTGGTCTCGGCACTTAATTTGTGTCAGGTTACGTTCGGTTAGTTTGAGCTAAGCTAAGTTTACAGTTTGGGTAGTATAGCTATAACTTTTGTGTTGTACACGCCTTTTCGGTGGGATTCTGCGCTATACTGTGCCCTAGTAAGCCCTACTTGGCTCTGGAGGGGGCAACAACAGCGGCCTCGGTATGTTACGTTGAGTTATGCTATGTTCTGCTATGTTTTGTTGGTTTGGCTTAGGTTTGTGTAGCTCTGACTTTCCTGATATACACAGCGATTATACGGACTTCGGCATTCTACTCTCCACTAGTGTGTTCTGCTTAACTCTGGGGAGGCCAGCAATAGTGGCCACGGCACGTTGTGATGATTTAGGTTACGTTTAGGTACGTTACGTTTGGTTTGGTTAGGAGAGGGTAGCTTTGACTTTAGCGCTATAGTCCGCTATTAGGTGGACTTCTGCTCCCTACAGGGTTCTAATATTTTGAGCTTGGCTCTGGGACGGCCGGCAATGTTGGTCTCGGCACGTTACGTTGAATGTGGTTACGCTCGGTTAGCTTTGGTTAGACTATGTTTGGTTATGGTAGCATTAACTTTCGTTCTGTGCACTGGTATACGGTGGATTTCTGCGCTCTACTGCGCTGAAGTATACCCTGCTTTGATCTGGGGGGGG
>NW_016937699.1:7332-8156 GCF_001483705.2 Eufriesea mexicana
TCTGCTTGTCACTGGGGCTGCCAAAAATAGTCTTCTCGTCTCGGCAAGTTTTGTTAGTCCACGCTGGCTAGGTTAGATTTGGTCGCGCTATGTTGTAATATACTTGACTTTTGTGCTATACGCTGCTATTAGGTAGCCCTCTGCGACCTGCTGTGCCCTAGCATACTCTGCTTGGCTCAGGCTTCTCCAGCAATAGTGGTTTCGGCACGTTAGGTTAAGTTAGGGTTCGCTTGATTATACTACGTTTGGATAGGTTAGGAGACTGTAGCTTGGACTTTTGTGCTACACGCAGCACTTCGGTGGACTTCTGCCCTCTTTACTACTCTACCATATTCTGCTCGACACTGGGGAGGCCAGCGATAGAGCTCCCGGCACGCTAGCTTGATATAGGCTACGTTTGGTTATGTCACGTTTGGTTAGCGCAGGAGGGGGTAGCATTGACTTTTGTGCTATATACTGCTATTCCTTGCACGTCTGCGCTATACTGTGTTCTAATATGCTCTGTATGGTACTGGAGAGGCCAGAAATACAGGTCTCGGCATGTTCGGTTTATTTAGGCTACGTTTGGTTAGGTTAGGCCTGGTTAGGGGTGGCTATGTTAGCTTCGACTTTCCTGCTATAGACAGATATTCGGAGGATTCCTGAGCTCAAAATTGCTCTTGCCTAATCAGCGAGACCATGGGGGCCAGCGGCAGTGGTCCGGGCACGTTACTTTGTGTTTGGCTACGATATGATATGTTATCATGGCTTGGGTTAGCCTCGAATATCGTTGACTTTTCTTCTGTACATTGCGTTCATATGGATTTCTGCAATCTACATTGCCC
>NW_016937700.1:0-1698 GCF_001483705.2 Eufriesea mexicana
TATGGAATTGCAGTGGCTATAGCATGTCAATAGAACCCTTCCTCCTTATTTAGGCAAGTGGGTTTGCTCACTACGATATTAGACGAAAATGTCAATAAAATTAAATTTTGCAGCGAGATTCTATAGCATTGTAATGGCTATATCACGCCAACAGAATCTATACTTCTTATTTATGTAAGATAGTTAGCTCACCACGATATTAGTCGAAAATGTAAATAAAATTGAGTTTTCCAGCCAGATTCTGTAGCATTGCATTGGCTATAGCAAGCCAATAGAGTCTTTCCCCATTATTATTGCAGGAAAGGTAGCTCAAAGAGATATTAGTCGAAAATATCCATAAAATCGTGTTTTCCAGCCAGATTCTATACCTTTGCTATGGCTATAGCGCGCCAATAGAATATTTCATGGATATTTATACAAGAAGGTTCGCTGACCTCGATGGTAGTGGAAAATGTCAATAAAATTGAATTTTCCAGCCAGATTCTATGCCATTGCAATTGCTTTGGCACGCCAATAGAATGTTTCAATCCTATTTATGTAAGTGCATTTCCCGACCACGATACTAGTCGAAAATGTCAAAAAAATTTATTTTCCAACCAGATTCTATATCATAGCAGTGGCTATAGGACGCCACTAGTATCTTTCCTCTTTATTTATACACGAAAGTTAGCCCACAACGACATCAGCCCAAAACGTCTTTAATGTTGAATTTTCTAGCCACATTCTATAGCATTTCAATGGCTATATCACTCCAATAGTATCTATCGTCCTTATTTAAACAAGAAAGTTAGGTCACCACGAAATTAGTCGAAAACTTCAATAAAATTAAATTTTCCAGCAAGATGCTATAGGATTGCCATGACCATAGTACGCCACTAGTATCTTTCCTCCTTATATATGCAAGAAAGTTAGGTCACCATGATAGTAGTCGATAATGTCAATAAAATTGAATTTTCCGGCCAGATTCTATAGTATTGCCACAGCTACTTCACGTCAGTAGTATCTTTCCTCGTTATATATTCAAGACACCAAGGTCACCACGATATTATTGGATAATGTAAATAAAATTGAGTTTTCCAGGCAGATTCTATCGAATTGCAGTGGCCATAGCATGTCAATAGAATTCTTCCTCCTTATTTAGGCAAGTGGGTTTGCTCGCTACGATATTAGTCGAAAATGTCAATAAAATTATATTTTGCAGCGGGAGTCTATTGCATTGTAATGGCTATATCACGCCATCAGAATCTATACTTCTTATTTAAGTAAGAGAGATAGCTCACCACGATATTAGCCGAAAATGTAAATAAAATTGAGTTTTGCAGCCGGACTCTATAGCATTTCAACGGCTATATCACGCCAATAGTTTCTGTCGTGCTTATTAATGCAAGAAAGTTAGGTCACCTCGATATTAGTCGAAAATGTCAATAAAATTGTTTTTTCCAGCAAGATTCTATAGCATTGCAATGGTTTTAGCTTGCCAATATAATCTTTCCTCCTTGTTTATGCAAGAAAGTTAGCTCACTACGATATTAGTCGAAAATGTCAATAAAATGGAATTTTCCAGCCAGATTCCGCAGCATTGCAATGGCTATAGCACTACGAACGGATCTTTCCTTCTTACCTATGATTTCCTTCTTACCTATGCAAGGAAGATTGCTCACCAAGAAATTAGTCGAAAATGTCAATAAAATTGAATTT
>NW_016937701.1:0-1230 GCF_001483705.2 Eufriesea mexicana
TTTAATTACCCTCTTGTAGATACGCGGTGTTATAAATTCGGCAAGAACCATTTTACGTGTTTCCGTTCAACTCACGTGAACCTTGTAGAAGCTTCTTCGAGAGCTGTAACTAGGTGCAATAGAATTCCAATAATTCGCTAGGTATGGCTTCGATTATGACTGTACCTTATAAACATAATTCGCTGGTCATCGCGAATTATATTTCGCGTTCATCGTGCAATGGCGTCGCACTCAAATAACCGAGAAATAAATTGATTACTTTAGCAACCATAGCAGTTCTTTAAATTACTTTCCTCATTTTTAAAACGCTATATGTACAGTTTCATAATGCGGTATATTCGATAATCAGCATTGTTAAAATATCAAATGTGTCGTATAATCAGAATTTGACTGTAAATAAGTCAGAGGATGGAATTATGAGTCATTGGTTAAAAATAAAACGCTCGTTCTTTACAGATAATATGGTATATTTTATCCAGGTTCTACCGGTATCATTACATACAATTTTTCCTATACGTCTTTTCCAGTTATGTAACGTTTTTGTCGCCTTATGTACTCTTTGTTAATATAAAACACGTATATAAACATAGATCGAGTATATTGGTGTTTACAGTAATGTATGGTTAAAAAAATTCGCACACCATTTTCGTTATTTCAATATATGCTTATGCGGAGACATCATCATTTGAAACGAATGACACAATTCTTTTTCTTTTTTACTCTGTGCTCTACTACGTACAAGTTTTGCAGTGTTACGTACTTTTGTATCCAGACGTGTGGAAAATTATACCTCGTAGCAATAAACGACAATTGAAAGTAACGTGCGACATCGTCACCCGTGTGTTCTCGATAGATAAAAACGATTCGAAAAAGTTGTACGAAACCTATGGGTATCTATACGAAGAAATAGAAAATCTCGAATTCAATTCAGTTGAAAAGGTAAGAAAATATTTTGCCGTCGAAATTTATTCCCATTCATAGAATACGATCGTTAAGTATATTCCCCATTGCGATAGTGAAATACAAATGTTCTAATATCACACTACGTAACACATACGGCTACACAAAATGTGCTCGGTAAGGTATGCATTGTTCATCGGTGAAGTATAAGAAAACGAACAATCGGAAACCGGAATTAAAATCTTTACGTCCGACCTCTGTTACTCCATCGTGTTTTGCGAATCATTCGGATCGCTAGTAGTCAAAAATTGAACACGTCCGCAGTTAATA
>NW_016937702.1:0-239 GCF_001483705.2 Eufriesea mexicana
TTCATGCATCAATAAGGAAGAAATATACTATTGGCGCGCTATATCCGTTGCAATCCTACAGAATCTAGCTAGAAAACACGATTTTATGGTCATTTTCGGCTTATATCGTGGTGAACTAACTTTCTTGCATATGTAAGGGTGAAATATACTATTAGCGTGCTATAGCCACGGTAATGCTATAGAATCTGGCTGGAAAATTCAATTTTATTGACATTATCGACTACTATCATGGTGACCTA
>NW_016937702.1:597-853 GCF_001483705.2 Eufriesea mexicana
ACTTTCTTGCATATATAAGGAGGAAAGATTCTACTGGCGTAATATAGTCATTGCTATCCTGTAGAATCTGGCTGGAAAATTCATTTTTATTGACGTTTCCGACTAAAACTCTGGTGTCCTAACTTTCTTGGATATATAAGGAGGAAAGATTATACTGGCGTACTGCAGTCATTGCAATCCTATGGATTCTGGCTGGAAAATTCAATTTTATTGACATTATCGACTACAATCGTGGTAACCTAACTTTCTTACATAT
>NW_016937703.1:0-680 GCF_001483705.2 Eufriesea mexicana
GGAGGAAAGATACATTTTGAGTGCTACAGCCATTGAAATGATATAGGTTGTGGCTGGAAAACAAAATTTTATTGACATTTTCAACTAATATCGTGGTGAGTTAACTTTCTTACATAACTAAGGAGGAACGATTCTATTGGCGTGATGTAGGCATTGAATGCCACAGAATCCTCCTGGAAAATAAAATTTTATTGACATTTTCGACTGATATCTTGGAGGCCTAACTTCCTTGCATTGGTGAGGGGGAAAGATACTATTGGCGTGCTATAGCCTTTGCAAGGCAATGGACTCTGGCAGGAAAATTCAATTTTACTGACCTTTTAGAACAATGTCGCGGTGAGCCACCTTTCATGCATAAATAAGGAGGGATAACCCTATTGGCGTGCTATAGCCATTGCAGTGATACTGAATGTGTATGGAAAATACAAATTTTTTGACATTTTCGACTAATATCATGGTGAGCTATCGTTCTTTCGTAAATAAGGAGGAAAGGTTCAATTGGCGAGATATAGCCGTCGCAATGCTGCAGAATCTGGCTGGAAAGTTCAAATTCATTGACATTTTCGACTCACATCGTGGTGAGCTAACTTTCTTGCATATATAAGGAGGAAAGATTTAATTCACTTGCTAATGCGTCGCAATGCTATAGAATCTGGCTGGAAAGTTCAATTTTATTGACA
>NW_016937704.1:0-1930 GCF_001483705.2 Eufriesea mexicana
CGCAGTGAAAATTAGGACGCGGTAGAGCGCAGAAACCACCCGAGCAGCAGTTTAAACAACAAATATCGTTGTCATCCTAGCCTAACCTAGCCAAACATAACAAATTCAAACGCCAAATAACGTAACGTAATGAGCCTAGCCCACTATTGCTGACTACCAACGAGCCAACCAGAATATCCTGGAGCACAGAAGGCACAGGAATCCGCCGCATTGCTGTGTAAGTCACAGGCGTCGGACGTACACATACCTAACATGCCCTAACTTATCCCAAGCGTACGTAGCATAACTCAACGTAACGTGCGGATGCCACCAATGCTGGCGCACACTGAGACAAGCTAAGTAAAGGGCAGAAATCCGCCGTATAGCAGTGTATAGCGGAAAGGTCAAAGCTAGCCCCTCCTAACCTAATATATCGTAACGTAACCAAACGTAACCAAACTGAACCTAACGTGCAGTGTTCACTATTACTGGCTTCCACAGAACCAAACAGAACATACTAGAGCACAGTAGAGCGCAGAGGTCCACCGCATTCCAGTGTTCAGCACAGAAGTGAAAGATACTTTAACCAAACCCGGTAAAACCTAACATAACCGAACGAAACCTAACTGAACCTAGCACGCAGCCGCGCAATCTCTGGCCACCCCAGGGCAAGGCAGATCATGCTTGCTCACTGTATCGCGCAGAAATCCTCCGAGTATCAGTGTGTAACACAAAATTCAAAGCAAACCCAACCTAACATAACCAAACGTAACATAACTCAACCTAACGTGCCTAGACCACTATTGCTGACCTCCCTAGAGACAAACAGAATACACTAAAGCAGAGTAGAGCGCATAAATACGCTGCACTGCCGTGTAAAGCACAAATGTCAAAGACATACTAACCTAATCAGACATAACCTAACCGAACCGAACCCAACGTAACATGCCAATGCCACTATTTCCTGCACTCCCACAGACAAGCTCAACATATTAGAGCACAGTAGATTTCAGGAATCCGCCGAATGTCTGTGTATGGCCCAAAAGTCATAGCTCGCCCCTCATAACATAACCAATCGTAATGCGACCGAACGTAACCTAACTCAATCTATCGTGCCGAGACCACCATCGCTGGCCTCGCCAGAGCAAAGCAGAGATTATTAGGGCACGGTGGAACACAGGAAACCGACTACGAGCTGTGTTAAGTGAAAAGTCGAAGCCTCCATTAACAAACATTGCCTAACCCAGCCTAACCAAACGAAACCTAACTCAACCTATCGTGTCACGAGCACTATTGCATGCAACTTCAGAGCCGACCAGAGTATAGTGGAGCGCAGTAGAGCGCAGAGATACGCCGAACAACAGTCTATGCCGAGAAAGTCAAAGCTGCACACACCTATCCAGACGAGCATTGCATAACAAGACGTAAACGATCTCAACCTAACGTGCCGGGACCACTATCACTGGACTCCACGGAGACGAGCGGTGAATAATAGAGGAGAGTGGAGCGCATAAATCTATAGAATCGCTGTGTATAGCGGAAAAGCCAAAGCCATCCTATCCTAACCTAACCAAACTTAACATTGCCAAGCGTAACATAACTAAGGCTAACGTTCCGCGACCACTATTGCTGGCCGCCCCAGAGTCGAATAGAGTATAGAAGAGCACAGTAGGGCGCACAAATCCACCGAATAAAAGTGAATGCCACAAAAGTCAGAGATACACGAACATAACCCAAACAAACGTAACCTAACCAAACGTAGCCTAACTCAACCTAATGTGCCGAGACCACAGTTACTACTAACTCTACCTAATGTGCCGAGACCACAGTTACTGTCCTCCTTAAAGACAAGCAGAACATACTAGAGCACAGTAGGGCGCAGAAAGATACCGAATAGCAGTGCAAAGCACAAAAGTCAAAGATACAATGGCACAACCTCAGCTAACCTAAC
>NW_016937705.1:0-288 GCF_001483705.2 Eufriesea mexicana
TAGAATTAAACAGTAAAAGACCCGTTACGGTCCTTCAGTAGCCAAATCCTAAATGCTGAGCAATTCGTGATCCGGTATTTATTTGTTTACTGTGCATTCTCGTTATACTCCTATATTGCCTCGGGTCACCGGACACGCGGCGCCGTTCAAAAGCCTAATTTAGGCTATTAGGCTTCTGCACTTAGAATCTTGGTGTCAGATGGACCGTATGAGGTTGGGGCCAAACCATGTAAAGTGGCTTCGCGTAACCCTAGCTTTCCCTAACGTAAACCAAGTGTGACGCGGCCG
>NW_016937706.1:0-1115 GCF_001483705.2 Eufriesea mexicana
TGCTATAGCCATTGCAATGCAGTAGAATCTGGCTGGAAAACTCGATTTTATTCACATTTTTGACTAATATCGTGGAGAGCTAACTATCTTACATAAATAAGGAGGAAAGATTCTATTGGCTCGCTATTGCCATTTCAGTACTATAGATTCTGGCTGGAAAGTTCAATTTTATTGATAGTTTCGACCAATATCGTGGTGAGATATCTTCCTTACATAAGTAAGGAGGAAAGATCCTTTTGGAGTGCTATTGAGATTGCAATGTCGTAGAATCTGGCTAGAAAATTCAATTTTATTGACATTTTCGGCTAATATCGTGGTGAGATATCTTCCTTACATAAGTAAGGAGGAAAGATCCTTTTGGAGTGCTATTGAGATTGCAATGTCGTAGAATCTGGCTAGAAAATTCAATTTTATTGACATTTTCGGCTAATATCGTGGTGAGATAACATTCTCGCATATATAAGTCGGATAGATTCTATTACCGTGCTATAGGCATTGCATTACAATAGAATCATCCTGGAAAATTCAATTTTATTGACATTTTCGTCTAAGTTCGTGGTGAGCTAGCTTCCTTGCATAGGTAAGGAGGAAAAATTCTATTGGCGTGCTATAGGCATTGCAATTGCAATCGAATCTTCGTGGAAAATAAAATTTTATTGACATTTTCGACTAACTTCGTGGTGAGCTAACTTCCTTCCCTAAGTAAGGGGGATCCTTCTGGAGTGCTATAGCCATTGCAATGCAGTAGAATCTGGCTGGAAATCTCAAACTTATTGACATTTTTGACTAATATCGTAGAGAACTAACTATCTTGCGTAAATAAGGAGGAAAGATTCTATTGGCGTGCTATAGCCATTGCAATACTATAGATTCTGGCTGGAAAGCTCAATATTATTGACAGTTTCGACTATTATCGAGGTGAGCTATCTTTCTTGCCTATATAAGCAGGGTAGATGATATTGGCTTGCTATAGCCTTCGCAATGCTATAGAATCTGGATGGAAAATTCAATTTTACTGACATTTTCGACAGTTCGTGGTGAGCTATCTTCCATGCATAGGTAGGGAGGAAAGATTCTATTGGCGTGCTATAGCCATTTCAATACTATAGAATCTG
>NW_016937707.1:0-1004 GCF_001483705.2 Eufriesea mexicana
ATGTATGGATGTATGGATGTGTGTGTGTATGGATGGATGGATGTATGGATGGATGTATGTATGGATGTGTGGGTGGATGAATGCATGGCTGGATGGACAGAAGAACGGGTGTATGTATGGATGTTTGTATGGATGAATGTACGGATGCTTACATGGATGAATGTATGGATGCATGCATGAATGTATGTATGGACGTTTGTTTGGATTTATGTAAGGGTGTATATATGGATGTTTTTATTGATGTATGTATGTATGTCTGGATGGATGGATGGACTGTTGGGTTGATGTATGGATGGACGAATGTATGGATAGATCGATGTATGAATGGGTGGATGTATGGATGGATGGATGTATGGAAGGATGGTTGTACGCGTGGATGGATGGATGGATGGATGGCTGTGTCGATAGATGGATGTATGGATAGTGGATGTACAGTCGTGTGGATGGTCTGATCTACGGATGTATGTATGTATGGATGTATATATGTATGGATGTATGGATGAGTGGATGTTTGGTAAGATGGATTTATGGATGGGTGGATGGATGGACGGGTGTATGGATGTGTGTATGGAGGGGCGAATGTGCGGATGTATCTATGGGTGGATGTATGGATGTATGGATGTATGTATCGTTGTATGGATGTATGTATGGTTGTATGTATGGATCGATGGCTGTATGGATGGGCGGAAGTGTGGATGGATTGAGGTACGGAAGGACGAATGTACGGATGTGTGGATGTATGGATTCATATACGTATGGATGCATGGATGGATGGATGTATCGAATGATGGAAGTACGAATGGACGTGTTTATGGGTTTATGGTCGAGTGGATGTATGGATGTCTACATGGATGGGTGTATGAATGGATATGTTTATGCATCGAAGGATGGAAGGATGGATGTACGGATGGATGCATGTATGGTTGTATGGATGTATGGAAGTATGGATGTACGGACGGATGGATGTATTGTCAGATGGATTTGTGGATGGGTGGATGGATGGA
>NW_016937708.1:0-513 GCF_001483705.2 Eufriesea mexicana
TGGATGGATGTATGAAAGGATGGGTGTATGGATGGGTGGATGTATGGATGGATGGTTGTATGGATGGATGTATGTATGGATGGGTTGAGGTACGGATTGACGGATGTACGGATGTATAGATGTATGGATGTATATATGTATGGATGTTCGGATGTATGGATGTATGGATATATATATGTATGGATGTATGGATTTATGGATGAATGGGTGTATGAATGGATGGATGTGTGGGTGATGGATGTACGAGTGGATGGGAGGATATATGGATGGATGAATGTATTGATATACACGTGCATGGACGCATGACTTTTAGTTTGTGTGTATGTATGTATGTATGGAAGTATGGATGGATGGATGTATATATGAATGGATGTATGGATTGATGGTTGTATGGATGGATGGATGTATGGATGGATTGAGGTATGGATGGACGGACGTACGTATGTATGTATGTATGGATGTATAGATGCATGGAGGTATGGATTTATGGATGTATGGGGGTGTGGATGGATG
>NW_016937709.1:0-1045 GCF_001483705.2 Eufriesea mexicana
TATAAACATTTTTCATCCCCCGTTACTACTTGCTTCAAAAATGGTGTCTCGTATATAAATTAATCAAAATATTTGTTAACTTATGTCACTCAGTTTCCGTCTTATTTCTTCGATTCAATTTAATTGTGGCCCTTGCACAAGTATATTCGAAAAAACTTCCGGGTGATCTTTCCGGTGAAACGTCCTCCGGTAATAAATTTATCGTCCCAGGTATCTGCAAACTTTTTAAACTGGTCCTTAGTTATCTGAGGTCTAGATGGGCAATACACCGTGTTTACCATTAGAGAACCGGCAGATCGTTTCATTTTAATGGAAGTCGCTCGTAAACACGTTTCTTCGTATTTCGTCATTTCATTATGCACCATATTTCCTGTTATAATTATGGCACTACTGCCACATGATTTTCCTCTGGGTTATGTATGATAAACTGTATATTAAAATTATTAATGTGATTTTCATTTGTAAAATTAACCTTTGAGACAAGCAAAATGTCAATTATTTGTACATCTAAGAATAGTTCGATTTCCCGTTTGCGTTGGGCCAATCCGTTCTTACAAAATGCAGTATCGTTATGTAAATAGCGTTATGTATTTCGAGGTAGAGAGTTGTTTATAACAGCAGTGCAAAGATATATTATCATGCTATTTCAACTCATTAATTGTTCAAACATTTTTTTCGAATTTAGTCAGAAGTTCAGATAATTCGGATTTCATTTTCTGCTTAGAATGTATTTGCTGCATTTGCTGCAAATTGTTTTTGTAGTCTGCGAGTAGTTTAAATTTTGTCTCACGTACTTAGGTGATCGAATTGGATTTGTCACACTGTTTCCTGGATATTTAGCAGCGATATTTTCTCTAGTTTCTTTGAAGCGTCTTGTAAATGAAACAGTCTTTATATTTTTCTGGATGAAGATCATTACAGGGGAAACAGGAAAGTGGTGTGTTTTTATTTTTCTCACACTTTTGCATTGGATGATCGCCATCACATTCAATACAATGCATATCATTGCATAACTTCTCGTATGACCGTATTCTTGACAGCAGAG
>NW_016937710.1:0-594 GCF_001483705.2 Eufriesea mexicana
ATTGATGGATGTATGGATGTATGTACGGATGTATGTATTGAAATATGTATGGATGTATTGATGTATGGGTAGAATGTTGGTTGGATTTATGTATGGATTGTTGAATGGATGTATGAATGAATGGATGTATATATGCGTGGACGTATGTATCATTGGATCTATTGATAGATGGAGGCGTGGATGGATGGATTTATGGATGTATGCATTTATGAATGTACGGATGTATGGATGGATGGATGTATTGATGTATGTATGGATGTATGCACAGATATGTGTATGGATGTATGCATGGATGTATGTATGGATGTACGAATGAATGGATGTATATATGTAAGAATGTATGGATGTATGAAGGTATGGATGGATGGAGGTGTGGATGGATGGATTTATGGATGTACGTATGTATGAATGTTTGGATGTATGGATGGGTGTATGTATGGTTGGATGTATGTATGAATGTATGTACGGACGTATGTATGGTTGGATGGATGTATGGATGGATGGATTAACGGATGTGTGGAAGTGTATGGGAGTATGGATGGGTGAATGTACGGATGGATAGATGTATGGATCGATGGATGTATGGATGAGTGC
>NW_016937711.1:0-8263 GCF_001483705.2 Eufriesea mexicana
ATAGGACGCAGAAGTTCATGCGATAGCAGTGAATAGCACAAAAGTCAAAGACATCCTGAACAAATATAGCCTAACCTGTCCGAACGAAACGTAACCAAGCTAAACCTGTCGTGCACCGACCGCCATTACTTTCCACCCCAGACACCAGGGGATGAGAGTAGAGCAACGCTGAGCTCAAGTATCGACCGAACAGCTGTGTATAGCACAAAGGTCGAAGCTACCCTTACCAAACTTTTCTTAACCTATCCAAGCCAAGCGTAACCTAACTAAATCAAGCATGAGGAGGCCACCATGGCACGCCTCTCCAGCGTCAAGGAGAGTATAGTAGTGCACAACGAGCGTAGAAATCCACAGAATAGCAGTGAATAGCACAAAAGTCTAAGCCATCCTATCCTAATCTAACCAACCTCAACATAGCCCAACGTATCCCGGCTCCTCCTAACGTGCCGAGACCAGTATTGCTGCCCCCTGAGAGCCAAGCAGAACATATTAGGGGAAAGTAGAGCGCAGGAGTCAATAGAATCGCAGTGCATAGTTCAAGAGTCGACACTACCCTAACCTAACATTGCCAATGGTAACACAACAGAACGTTGCTTAACTCAAGCTAAAGCCCCAAGGCCTCTACTGCTTGCATCCCCATAGCCAAGCAGAATATACTAAAGCACGGTTGAGCGCAGTAACTGACCGCACTGCAGTGTGTAGCACAAAAGTCAAATGTATCCTACCCTAACCTGTCATAACATGACCTAACAGAACGTAGCCTGACTAAACGTAACTTGCCGAGGATACTATAGATGGGCTCCCCAGATACAAGCAGAGCATATTAGAGCAATGCAGGGCGTAGAGATCCTCCGGATAGCGGTGCATAGAGTAGAAGTCGAAGCTACCCTATCATAACCTAACCGGTCGTAATGTTACCAAACGTATCCTAACAAAGTGTGTCGTGCCACGAACAATATTGCTGGCCTCTACAGAGTCGAGCAGAGTCTAGCAGAGCACAGTACAGTACAGAAGGCCAACAAACAGCAATGTATAGCACAAAAGTCAAAGCTATCCCCACCAGACCGAGCCTAACCAAAACTGACCAATCGTAATCTAACTAAACTTATCGTGCGGTGACCAGTATTGCTGGCCCGCACAGAGCAAAGCAGAACATATTGCAGCATATAAGAGTGTCGAAATCCATATGTCGCAGAGTACAGAAGGAAGGTGAGTGATAACCAAGTCTAGTCCGAGCAAACGTAACATAAACCAGCGTGACATAATTCAAGCTAATGAGCCGCGGCCGCTATCTCTGCCCTCCCCAGAGCATATCGGAGAATATGAGAACGGAGCGGAGCGCAGAAATGCACCGGAAGGCAGAATATGCCACAAAAGTCAAAGCTATCCCTGCCTTACACAGAAATGCACCGGAAGGCAGAATATGCCACAAAAGTCAAAGCTATCCCTGCCTTACCTAACCACACATAACATAACCAAACGTAACCTGACTAAGCATAACGTGCCGATACCACAACTTTTGGCCTTTCCAGAGTCGAGCGGCGTATAGAAGAGCAACGTAGAGCGCAGAAATCCGCCGAAAAGCAGTGTATTGCACAAATGACGAGGCCATACTGCCCTACCAAATCCAAACGTAGTATGGCGAAGCGAAATCTGACTTATCCTAACGTGCAGAGACCGCTATTGCTGGAACCCCAGGCACCAATCAGAGCATATTAGAGTACAGTACAGCGCAGAGATCCCCGGAATAGCAGTGTATAGGACAAATGTCAAAGCTACCCTAACAAAGCCTGACTAAACCTAGCCTAGCCAAACATAACATATCACGACCTAACGTGCGGCGACACATACTGCTGCCCTCCCGATAGCCCAACAGAGTATAGTAGAGCAATGTAGAGAGCAGAAATCCACAGAACTGTAGTGTATAGCCCTAGAGTTGAAGCTACCCTCGCATAACCATATCAAGTGTAACATAACCAAACGCAACGTATCTCAGATTAACGTGCCGTGACCGATACCGCTGGCATCCCCATAGCCAAGCAGAATGTACTAGGACACAGCAAAGCGAAGTAATACAACGAATAGCAGTGTATAGCACAGAAGTCAAAGCCATCCTAACCGAAATGAACCAAACCCAACATAACCGAACGTAACCAAGCTAAGCCAAACATGCCACGTCCACTGTTGCTGGCACCCCCAGAGACAAGGAGATACTACTAGAGCAACGCAGGGCGCACATGTCGACCGAATGGCAGCGTAAAGCACAAAGATCAAAGCCACACTATCGAAACCTGTCTGAACCTAGCCAAGCCATTCGTAACATAACTCAAACCTGCGAACCGAGACCGCCATTACTGGCCTCCACAGAGCCAAGAAGAACGTACTAGGGCACAGCAGATCGCAGACATTCAACGTACATCAGTGTATAGCACAAAAGTCAAAGCTGTCCGAACTTAACCCAACCAAACGTAACCTAACATAACGTATCGCAGCTCGAGCTAACGTTGCGACAGCACTACCACTGGCCTCCCCAAAGTCAAGCAGAGTACAGTAGAGCAATATAGATCGCAGGAATCCTCCGAATAGCGGTGTATGGCACAAAAGTCAAAGCTATCCTGCCCAGACCTGACCAAACATGGCATAACCAAACGCAACATATCCCTGCCTAACGTGCCGAGACCACTACTCCCGGCCTCCCTATAGCCGAGCAGAGTATACTAGAGCACTGTAGAGCGCAGAAATCCTACGATTAGCGGAGTATAGGATAAAAGTCACAGCCATCGTAACAAAGCGTTACCTAACGTAACATAACCAAGCGTACATTAACTATTCCAAACGTGCCACGACCGCTATTACTGGCCTTCCCATAGGCAAACAGAGGATGGCAGAGCAATGCAGATAGCAGATATTGGCCGAATAGCTGATTACAGCAAAAAGGTCAAAGCTATACTAACCACCTAGTCAAGCCGAACAAGCTCAAAGCTATACTAACCAACCTAGTCAACCCGAACGTAACATATGTCAACCTAACTAGACGAGACCAGAGTTGCTGGCCTCCCCAGAGCCAAGTAGAACGCATTAGAGCACAGTAGATTGCAGACATCCACCGTATGGCAGTGTGCTGCACAAATGTCAAAGCTAACCTGTCTTAACATAGCCAAACGGAACGTAACCGAACGCGGCGTACCTGCTCCTAATGTGCCGAGGCCACTATCCCTGTCCTCTTCACGGCAAACATGAACATATTAGAGGAGAATAGAGCGCAGAAATCCATGGTATCGCAGTGCATTACACAAGAGTTGATGCTACCCTAACCGAACATAGCCAAACGTAACATAGACCAACGAAGCCTTGCACAACCTATCGTGCCGCGTCCAATATTGCTTGCCTCTCCAGCGCAATCAGAGGCTAGTAGAGCAATGCAGGGTGCAGATACCGACCGAATTGCAGTGTATACCACAAAAGCAAAGCTATTCTAACCGAACATACCCTAACCCAGGCAAGCCAAACGTAACCTTGCTCAACCTAGTGTGCGGAAACCGATATTTTTGCCAGCCCCCCCCCCCCCCCAACGTAACGTGACTCATCATAACTTGCCGAGGCCACTATTTCTGGCCTTGCCAGAGCCAAGCTGAATATATTACAGCACTGTAGGGCACAGTAATGTACCTAATAAAAGACTACAGCACTAAAGGCATACGTATTCTCTCCTAATATAGAGAATCATAATATAAACGAACGTATCCTAACATACGCTGACGTGCCGCGACCACTATTACTGGCCACACCTAACCCAAACAGGAAAAACTAGAGCTCATTAGAGCGCGGAAGTCCGAAGAATGCCTGTTCGCAGCACAAAATATCAAGCTCTCCTAACCAAACTTAACCTATACCGTCATAACAGAACGTAACCAGACTCAACATAACGTGCCGAGAAAACTATTGCTGGCCTTCGGATAGCCCAGCTGAAAACATTAAAGCATTGTAGGGAGCAAAAATCCAACTAGCAGCAGAATACTGCACTAAAGTTAAACCTATCCTCTCCTAACATTACCGATCGCAACATAACCAAACGCACCCTAACTCAGCCTATCGAGCCGCGATCACAATTACTGTCCTCTCCAGAGCCGAGGAGAATACATTGGTGGAGATTAGAACGCAGAAATCCATAGAACCGCTGTGAGTATCAGAAAAGTCGGAGCTACCCAAACCTAACCCAAACCAACAGAAAGTAGACAAACGTAGCCTAACGCTACCTAACGTCAAAGACCGCAATTTGTGCCCTCCAAAGAACCAAGCAGGACACGCCAGAGCACAGTACAGCGCAGGAGTCCACCGAATAGCTACGTACACATCAAAAGTTAAAGCAATACAAATCAAACGTAGCCTAACCCATCCTAACCGAACGAAACGGGCTCAAAATAACGTTCTGAGACAACTATTGCTGGCCTTCCCAGAGAAAGGCTGATAGTATTAGACCAACGTAGGGCGCTGACTTTCACCTAACAGCAGACTATAGCACTAAAGTCACTGCTAACCTCTCGCGGCATAACCAACCTTAACATAACCAAACGTAACCTAGCTCAGCCCAAAATACCGAGTCCACTATTGCTTGCCATCCCAGTGCCAAGCTGAAAATATTATCCCACTGTATGGAGCAAAAATCCATCTAATAGCGGACAATAGCACTAAGGTCAAGCCTATACTCTCCTAACCTAACCAACCGCAACATTACCAAACGTAACCTCACACAACCTAACGTGCCACGAGCACCATTGCTGGCATTCGCAGAGCCAAGCAGAACACGCTAGTGTAGAGTAGAACGCAGATATCCATATAATCGCAGTGTGTGTATAGCACAACGGTCAAAGCTATCACCTTCTAACAAATCCGATCGTAACCTAGCCAAACGAGACATAATTTAACCTATCGTTCCGCCACCGAAATAGCTGGTCTCCTCAGAGTCGAGTAGGGTATAGTAGAGCAGCGACGTTCGCAGAAATCCACCGGATGGCAGTTTACAGCACAAAAGTCAAAGCTACCCTGGTCTAATATTGCCAAACATAGCATAACCAAACGTATAGTAAGGCAAACTAACGCACCAGGACCACTATTTCTGAGCTCCCAGGGGAAGGCAGAACATATTAGGGCAGAGCATAGCGCAGAATTAAACCTAATAACTGTTTATAACACGAAAGTCGAAGCTACCAGGACCTAACGCAACGTAACCTAACCCAGCTGAACGTATTCTAACACAACCTAACGTGCCGCAACCGCTATTGCTGGCACGCCGGGAGTCGAGCCGAGTATAATAGATGTGTGTAGATCGCAGAAATCCAAAGTAGATCAGTGTACACCGCAAAAGATGAACATACCCTTCCCTAGCCTAGTCAAACATGACATAACCTATCGTAACGTAATCAAACTTAACGTGCCTAGCCCAGTATTACTGAACTACTATAAAAAAGAAGAACGTATTGGAGCACAGTACAGCGCAGAAATACACGGAATAGAAGTGTACAGCGCAAAAGGTAGAGCCACCGTTTCCTAACCGAACAGATTCTAACATATCCAAGCGTAACATATCTGAAGGTAACGTGACTCGGCCACAATTGCTGGCACACCGAGAGCCGAGCAGAGCATAGTATACCATTGTAGAGCGCAGAAATCAACCAAAGAGCAGAGTGTAGCTCAAGAGTCAAATATATCCTAACTTAACTTGTCCTAACCTAACCTAACCGAACGTTGCCTAACTAAACGTGTCGAGCCGAGAATACTATTGCTGGTCTTACCAGAGGGAAGCAGAGCACATTAGAGCATTTTAGGGCCCAGAGATCCACCGAATAGCGGTGCATAGCATACAATTCGAAGCTACCCTATCATAACCTAACCAGACATAATATTACCAAAAGTAGGTTAACAAAGTCTCTCGTGCCACGACCACTATTGCTGCCCTCCCCAGAGCCAAGCAGAGTATACCAGAGCACACTAGAGCGCTGTAGTCCACCGAATAAAGGTGCATAGCACAAAAGTCGGAGCTATACTGTCCTAACACGAGCAAACGTAGCATAAAAATAACTATACCTAACAAAGCGGAACGTAATATGACTCAACCATATGTGCCGTTACCACTATCGCTGGCCTCCCCATAAATTGCAGAGCATATCAGAGGAGAGTAGGGCGCGGACTCTATAGAGTCGCAGTGTAAGGCAGAAAAGTCAAAGCTATCCAAACCTTACCCATGCTAACAAAATCTAACCAAACGACACCCAACTATAGCTATAATGCCGCGACCACTATTTCTGGCTTCCCCACTGCAAAGCAGAACATATTAGAGCACAGCAGAGCGGAGAGGTCCACCGAAATCTGCATGTAAGCGGAGAAGTCCACCGAAAGCTGCATGTAGCACAAAACCGAAGGAAACCTATCCTAACCCAAACAATCTTAACTATACCAAACGTAACGAAACTGAACCAAACATGCCCCCAACACCACTGCTGGCCTCCCCAGTGCCAAGCAGAACAGATTAGATGAGAGTAGGGATCAGGTTTCCATAAAATGGCAGTCTACAGCAGAAAAGTCAAAGATATCCGTACCTATCATAAAGAAACTTAACCTAACCTAACGTAGCATAGCTCAATTTAACGTGCCGCTACCACTATTGCTAGCCTCACCAGGTCATAGCAGATCAGAGAAGAGCACAGTGGAGGGCACGAATCCACCGAATAACTGTGCAAAGCATGAAAGTCGAAGCTAACAAAACCAAACATATCCTAACCTAACCTAACCAACCTTAACCTAGCTCTACCTAACAAGCCACGACCACTATGTCTCGAATCCCGAGAGTCGAGCAGCGTAGAGTAGAGCAATGTAGGGCGCAGGAATCCAACAAATAGCAACGTATAGCACAAATAGAAATGTTAGATCTATCCTAACCTAACCTAACCTAACCTAACCTATCCTAACCTAACCTAACCAAACCTAACCTAACCTAAACTAACCGAGACCAATACTGCTGGCCTCTCCATAGTAAAGCAGAATATACTAGAGTACAGCAGATCGCAGATATCCACCGAATAGCAGTGTATAGCACAAAAGTCGAAGCCATTCTAATCAAACCTAACCAAACGTAACATAACATAGCCTAACGTGCCAAGAACACTATTCCTGGCATCCACAGAGTCAAGCAGATTATGATAGCGGTCAGGAAAGCACAGAAGTCCATAGGATAGCAGTGTGAAGCACGAAGGTCGGAGCTACCCTAGCCTAGTGCTACGTAACCCAACATATCCGAACGCTATGCAGCTCAACCTACCGTGCCACGGGCACTACTGCTGGCCTCCTGAGTGTCGTGCAGAGAATAGTAGAGCAATGTAGAGCGCAGGAATCCACCGAATTGCAGTGTATAGCGCAAAAGTCGTAGCTACCCTGTCCCAACCTAACAGAACGAAACTTAATCAAACGTAGCCTGACTCATCCTAACGTGCCGAGACCACTATTGCCGCCGTCCTCAGAGCAAAGCAGAACATATTAGAGGAGACTAGAGCTCAGAAATCCATAGAACCGCAGTGCATAGCACAATAGTTGATGCTACCCTATCCTGACATAGCCAAACATAACATAGCCGAACGTAGCCTAGCTCAACCTAACGCGACGAGTCCTCTATTGCTTGCCTTTCCAGAGCCAAGCAGAACATACCTGAGCTAAGTATAACGCAGTAATCAACCTCATTGCAGTTTATAGTGCAAAAGTCAAAGATATCCTAACCTAAGCTAACCCAACATAACAAAACCAACCGTAGCAAATTCACCTTAATGTGCCTAGATAACTGCTGCTGACATCCCCAGCGGAAAGGAAGACATATTAGAGGAGAGTAGGGAGCAGAATTCCCTAGAATAGCAGTGCGCTGCGCAATTGGCGTAGCTATGTCAACCTAACCCAACGTAACATAGACTAACCGAACGTAACCTGACTCAAACTAACGTGACTAGACAAATATTGTTGCCTCCCCGTCACCAAGCAGAACATATTAGAGGGGAGTGGAGCACAAATGACAATGATATCCTAACCTAACCGCAACAAAAGCTGACCTAAACAAATGTAACGTAACACAATCTAACACGCGGCAGCCGCTATTTCTAGCCTCCCCAGAGCAAAGTAGAGAATGATAGATCACAGTAGAGCGCAGAAATCCACCGAGTAGCTGTGTATAGCAGAAAAGTCAAAGCCATTCTAACAAAACAATACATAACCTATCCTATCC
>NW_016937712.1:0-1605 GCF_001483705.2 Eufriesea mexicana
GCCACGCATCCATACATATATCAATACATACATCCATACATACACCCATACTTACATCTATACAATCATCGATACATACATCCATGCATACATCCATACATTCAGCCATACAAACATCCATACATTCGCCCGTTCTACTGGCCATCCACACATCCGTTCATCCACAAACACATCCATACATCCATGCATCCGTACAACAATACCTTCGTACATCCATACATCGATACATGCATACATCCATACATTAGAACATACATACATCCACACACCCATACATCCATACATCCATCCATACAACCATTCATCCATACAAACATACATCCATACCTCAATACATCCATACATCCATACATCCATCCATCCATCCGTCCAGACATCCATTCAAGCACACACACATACATATATCCATGCATCCGTACATCCATACATGCGTACATTCGTATATCAATTAATACATACATACATACATAACTCAAATACATCCATACATTCAAACATCCATACATACATACATACACCGAACGATACATGCATCCATCTATACATCAATCCACCAACCCATCCATCTATCCATCCATACATCAATGCAAAAATTCATCCATCCATCCATCCATACGTCCATACATACATCAATACATACATCCAGACATACACCAATACATTCGTCCATACAGACATCCATACATGCATCCTTCCATACATCAATACATACATATATACATACATACATTCAAACATCCATACATGCATACATCCATACATCCAACCATCCATACACCCACACATCCATACATCCATACATGCATACGTACATCCACACATCCGTACATACAACATTCACACATCCGTACATACATCCGTTCTTCCGCCCGCCCACCCATCCATTCATTCACCCACATATCCATGTATCCATGCTTCCGTACATTCATACATGCGTACATGAATACATCCATACATACATAACTCAAATACATCCATACATTCATACGTCCATCCATTCATACATCTATCCATCCGTACATAAATCCATCCATACATCCGTCCATCCATACTTTCATACACCCACACACCCATACACCCATAAATCCATGCACCCATACACACATCCATCCATACATACATCCATACATTCATCCATACATCGATACATAAACCCATACACTCGCCCATACATAAATGCATAGATACATCCGTACATACATCCATACATACATCCATAAAAACCCATACACTCGCCCATACATAAATGCATAGATACATCCGAACATACATCCATACATACATCCATACGTCCACACATACGCTCAAACGTACATTCGCCCTTCCATACACGCATCCATACATTCATGCATCCATCCACCCATCCATAAATCCACCTAACCATACATCCATCCATCCATACATCCATACATATATACATCCATACATCCATACAATCGTAGATGCGTCCATCCATACCTCTGTCCATCCATAGCCTCCATCTATCGACACAGCCATCCGTCCATCCATCCATCCATCCGTCCAACCAACCTTCCATACATACATACATCCATACATCCACCCATTCGTACACCGATCGATCCATACATCCGTCCATCCGTACAT
>NW_016937713.1:0-224 GCF_001483705.2 Eufriesea mexicana
CAAAATCCATAACCTGTTATTGCTTGGTGAGTAGATCGCTTAACGCCTTCAATCCAATGGCAACTACAGCTATATACTTGCCAGAGAATAGGTCTACTCAAAACTTATAATCTGTTATAGCTCCGTAAATAGTTCGCGCAACACCTTCAATCCAATGGCATTTATAGCCATCAACTTGCCAGACAATAGGTAGATTGAAAATCTATAATCTGTTATAGCCTGGT
>NW_016937714.1:0-218 GCF_001483705.2 Eufriesea mexicana
GAGGGCAGGAATCCAGCGAATAACTGTGTATAGCGCGAAAGCCAAAGCAATTCTAACCAAACCAAGCCTAAACTAACATGATCATACGTAACGTAACCCAACCTAACGTGCAGAAACCACTATTGCCTGCATTGCCATGGCCAAGCAGAGCGCAGTGGAGCGCAGTAGAGCTCAGAAATCCACAGAACAGCTGCGTATATCACAAAAGTCAAAGCTTT
>NW_016937715.1:0-306 GCF_001483705.2 Eufriesea mexicana
AAGCCAAACCTAGCCTAACCAGACGTAACGTAACTCAGCCTAACGTACCGCGAACAGTATTGCTGGCCTCCACAGGGACAAGCAGTGCGCATTAGAGGAGAGTGGAGCGCAGAAATCCACCGAATTGCAGTGTATAGCACAAAGGTCGGAGCTACCCTATCCTAACCAAACCAATCGCGACAATCCTGAACCATTCCTACCAAAACCAGCCGTGCCACGACCCGTGTGGCTGGCAGCCCCAGAGTCGAGCAGAATACTCTAGAGCACAGTAGAGCGCCGAAAGCCACAATAAAGCAACGTATGACA
>NW_016937716.1:0-1770 GCF_001483705.2 Eufriesea mexicana
CGGATGAATGTATGGATGGATGGTTGTATGAATCGATGGATGTATGGATGGGATGATGTGTGGATGGATTGTTGTGTGGACGGATGGATATATGGATGTATGGATGTGCGGATGTAAGGATGCATGGATGGATGGTTGTATGAACGGGTGCATGAATGGATGGATGGGTGTACGGATGGATGGAAATATGGAAGTATGGATGCATGTATGGATGTCTGTATGAATGTATGCATGGATGCAGTTAAAGATGTATGTGTGGATGTATGTATGGTTGAGTGTATGGATTTATGGATGTATGTAAGTATGTATGTATGGATCTATGTATTACAATGTATTACTATGGATGTATTCATGGATGGATGGAATAGTGGATGGATGAACGTATGGATGTGCGAATGAATGGATGTATATATGTATGAATATATGGATCGATGGATGTATGGATGGATGGAGGTGTGGATGGATGGATTTATGGATGTATGGATGCATGTATGTTTGAGTGTATGAATGGGTGGGTGTATGGATGGATGGATGTATGAATGTTTGGATGTATGGATGGGTGAATGTATGGATTGATGGATGTATGGATATATGGATGTATGGATGTATGCATGTATGGATGAATGTATGTTTGAATGTATGGATGTAAGAGTGTATGGGTGTATGCATGTAAGGATGTATGGATGTATGGATCTATGTATCTTTGGATGTACGAATGTATGGATGTACTGATGTATGGATGTATGGATGGATGGATGGATGTATTGATGTATGTATATATGTATGGATGGGTGGATGGATTGGTGGATGGATGTATGGGTGGACAGATGTATGGATCGATGGATGTATGTACGTATGGCTGCATGGATCGATGGATGAATGGATATGTGGACGTATGGATGGATGGGTGTGTGGAAGCATGGACGTACGGGTGGATTAATGTACGGATGGACGGCTGTATGTATGGATGTATGTATGTATTGATGGATTTATTGGTGTGTACGCATGTATGAAAGTGTGGAAGGATGTATGAGTGGATAGATGCATGTATCGATGGATGTATGGATGCGTGCTTGTATGGATGGATGGATGCGTGGTTCGATGCATGTATGGATGCGTGCTTGTATGGATGGATGGATGCGTGGTTCGATGCATGAATGGATGGGTGGATGTATGGATGGATCGATGTTTGGAAAGATGGATGTGTGAATGGATGTATGTATGGTTGAATGGTGGTATGGACGGATGGATGTATTGAAGGATTGTGGTATGAATGGTCGGATGTTTGGGTGTATGGATGGACGGTTGTATGGATGTATGGATGTACGGATGTATGCATGTATGGATGCATGGATGTATGAATGTATGTATGTATGTACGTGCGGAAGTACGAATGTATGGATGTGCGTATATATGGATGTATGGATGTAGATAAGTATGTATGTATGGATGGATTGATGTATGATTCGATGGATGTATGGACGGGTGGAGGTATGAATGGATGGATGTATGGAAAGCTGGATGTATCAGTGGAGGTACGTATGGATGAATGGTTTTATGGATGGATGGATGTATGGATGGACGGATGGACGGATGTATGGATGTATGGATGTATATATGTATGTATGTGTGGATGTATGGATGTATGGGTGTATGTATGGGTGTATGTACGAATGAATGTATGTTTGTATGTATGGATGTATCTACTGATGTATGTACGGATGTATAGATGGGTGGATGGATTGGTGGATGGATTTATGAATATATGGA
>NW_016937717.1:0-3051 GCF_001483705.2 Eufriesea mexicana
GACATCTTAAAGGACAGTAAATCGCCGAAGTCCATATGATGTCAGTGTATAGCACAGAAGCCAGCGATATCCTAGCCTAACCCAAACAAGCCTAACCTAGCCAAGCGTATCCTAACACATCCTAGGAAGCCGCGGCCTCTATTTCGGGCCTGCCTACAGCAAATCGGAGAATACAAGGTGACAGTAGAGCGCAGAAATCCGCCACATTGCAGTGCAAAGCCCAAAAGCCATAGATATCCTAACCTATCATTACCTATCCCAAAACAAACCTAACATAAGCTAACTAAATCTAACGAGCCGAGCCCGCTATTGCTGGACTCCCCATCGCCAAGGAGAACGTATTAGAGGAGTGTAGAAACCAGAAGTCCATAGAATGGCAATGAACAGCGGAAGAGTGAAAAATATCCTAACATCACCTTGCCTAACGTAGCTCACCAAACGTAGCATAACCGAACATAACGTGACAATATCATCATTGCTGTCCTCCCAGAGACAAGCGGATGCTGGTAGACCAACTCAGATCGCAGATATCGACCGAATAGAAGTGTATAGCACTAAAGTCAAAGCTATCCTAACCTAACTTAACGTAACCTAACCTAACCAAACGTAACATATTGCAACCAAACCTGCGACGAGCGGTATTGCTGGCCTCCAGAGGTTCAAACAGACGCTGGCGGAGCAATGCATTGCACAGATGTCGGCCGCATAGCAGTGTATATCACAAAAGACGAAGTCATCATAACCAAATGTATCCAAACCTAGCCGAGCCAACCGTAACCTAACTCAAACTAACGTGTCGAGACCAACCTTGCTGGCCCCTCTAGAGCCTAGCAGAGCCAATTAGAGCACAGTAGAACGATGTAATCCACCGCAATGCAGCGTGTGGCACAAAAGTCAAAGATAACACAACATAACCTCTCCTAACCTAGCCTATCCGAGCGCAACGTAGATAAACGAATGGTGCCGAGGATAATATTGTCAGCCACCCCAGGGCCAAGCATGGCATATTGTAGCAATTTAGAGCTCCGATACCCACCAAATAGCGGTCTACAGCATAAACAACAAAGCTACCCCATACTAACCTAACCAAACTTAACATGACCAAACATTATCCATCTCAAACCAACGAGCAGATACCACTGCTTCTGGCCTCACCAGAGCCAAGCAGATCATATTGGAACACATTAGATCGCAGAAGAACACCGAACAACAGTCTACACCACGAAAGTCAATGCAATCCAAACCCAACCCAAACAAGCATAACCTAACCAAACGTAGCCTAACTCAAACTTATGTGTCGCGAACATAATTACTGGCCTCGACAGAGACGAGCAGAAAAGAGTAGAGCAATGTACAGCGTAGAAATCCTCCGAATAGCTGTGTAGAGCACAAAAGTCAGTGCCATGCTATCCTAACCTAACCAATCGTGACACAAGCAAACGTAACGTGACCCAACATGACGTGCCACGAAAGCTACCGCTGGCCCCGCGAGAGCTAAGCAGAGTATAGCAGAGCAATGTAGACTGCTGAAATCTCCCGAAAGTAGCGTACATCAGAAAGGTAGGAGGTATCCTAACATAATCTGACATACCCTAACATAATCAGACGTAAACAATCCGAACCTCACTTGCCTAGCCCACAATTGCCGCCCTCCCAACCGCCAAGCAGGACATGTTGTAGGAGTGTAGAGCGCAGAGGTCCATAGACCGGCAGTGCATTGCACAAAGGTCAAAGATATCCTAACCAAACTCAAACAAACCTGACCTATCCAAGCGTAACGTAAAACAAACTAGCGCGCCGCGACCACTCTTTCGACCATTCCCAGCACAAAGCAGGGAATATTAGATCACAGTAGAGCGCAGAAATCCACTTAATTGCAGTGTATAGCACAAAAGTCAAATCTACCATTTCCAAAGCCAACAAAACGTAACCTAACCGAACGCAGCCTAACTCAACTAAGCGTGTCAGGACCACTACTGCAGGCTTCCCCGCAGACAAGCAGAGGCTAGTAGAGCAATGCAGAACGCAGAGCTCAACCCCATGGCGGAGTGCAGTACGAAGGTCAAAGCGACCCTATCCTAACCTAACCAAACCCGACCAAACCGTACTCAGCCTAACTCAGCCTAACCTGCAGAGGCCACAATTGCTGGCCTACCCGGGCCCTGGCGTAGAGCACAGGAGCTGAGTGGAGCGCGGGACTCCACCGAATGGCAGTGTGTGGCACAAAAGTCAAGGCAATCCTGTCCCAACCTAACCATACGTAACACAAGTTGACGTAACGTATCCCAAACTGACGTGCCGCGATAGCTATTGCTGCCGTCCCCGGAGTCGAGAAGAGTGTAGTAGGGCAACGTAGAGTCCGGAAACCCACCGAAGTGCAGCGTACAGCATAAAAGTCTACTCTACCCTATCCTAACATAACCAACCTCAACAAAACCAAACGCGACATAACTCAGCCTAACGTGCCGAGAGCACTACTGCTGGCGTCCCCATGGCCAAGCAGAGTATACTAGAGCACAGTGGAGCGCAGAAATCCGCCGAATGGCAGTGTGCAGCAAAAACGTCAAAGCTGTCCAAACTTAGCCCGAACTATCGTAACCAAGTCGAACGTAGCATAGTCCAGCCTAGCGTGCCGAGAACAGAATTGCTGGTCTCCCGAGAACCAAGCAGAGCACATTAGAGAGGAGCGGAGAGCAGAAGTCCACCGAACAGCAGAGTATAGCACAAGAGTCAAATCTATCCTATCCTAACCTAACTAAACGAAACATAACCAGATGTACCCCAACTGAACATATCGTTAAGAGACTGCGATTGCTGGCATCCCCAGAGCCAAGCTATTCGGTGGATTCCTGCGCTCTACTATGATCTACTATTTTTGCTTGGCCCTGGCGATGTCAGCAACTGTGGCTTCGGCACGTCGGCTTGAGATATATTACCTTCGGTTATGTGAGTATTTGTTACGTTAGGGCAGGGTAGCTTTCACTTTTGTTGCATACGCTTCCTTTTGCTGGCTTCCTGCTGTGTACTGTGCTCTAATATGTTCTGCTTTGC
>NW_016937718.1:0-50163 GCF_001483705.2 Eufriesea mexicana
TCGGTGGAATTCTGCGTTCCAATGCGCTCTAATATGCTCTCCATGGTTCTCCGGTGTCCAGTGATGGTGGTATCAGCACGTTACGTTGAGTTAGGTTTCGCTTTGTTAGGGTAAGTTAGTAGGGCTTGTGTAGGATTTCTCTGACGTTTGGGCTGTACACGGCTATCCGGTGGATTTCGGCGCTCTAAAATTCCCTACTATACTCTGCTCGAACCTGGGGAGGCGAGCAATAGTTGTCGTGGCACGTTTGGTTCTGCTAGGTTATGTTTGGATGGAATAGGTGAAGGCTAAGTTTGGCCAGGATAGCTTCCGCTTTCGTGCAATACTCTGCTATCCGGTGGACTTCTGTGATCAACAGTGCACTACGTTAATCTGCTTGGCTCAAGGGAGGACGGAAGCAGTGTTCGCGGCAGGTTATGTTGCGTTATGCTCCGTTTGGTTAGGTTATCTTAAGTCAGGTTCGGTTAGGCTGCCTCCAACTCACGAGCTATACTCTGCAATGATGTGGATATCTGCGCTCTGCTGCACTCTAGTACATTCAGCTTGTCTCCGTGGAGGTCAGCAGTAGCTGTCTCGTCAAGTTAGCTTGAGGAGTGATACCCATGGATGTGTTAAGTTTGGCTAGGTTAGGTGAGGCTACTTTGACTTTCGTGCAATACACTGCTATTCTCTGGATTTGTGCGCTCTAATGTGCTCTTATGTGCTCTGCTTGGCTCTGGGGTGGCCAGTAACAGTGCCCTCGTCACATTAGTTTGGGTTAGGATACGTTCCGTTATGTTAGGTTAGGAAGGCTCTGTTAGGATTTATTTGGCTTTTGTGTTATGAACTGCGATTTCTTGGATTCCTGCGCTCTACTGTCCTCTAATATGTTCTGTTCGACTCCGGGGAGGGCAGCAATAGTGGTCGAGGTACGTTGGGTTTGGGTATGTTACGTATGGTTTCTTTAAGACTCTGTACGTTAGGATAGGGTAGCTTTGACTTTTGTGCTGCAAACTGCTTTTCGGTGTATTTCTGCGATCTACTCTCCTCTTATATTTTCTGATTGGCTCTGGGGAGGGCAGCAATTGTGGTCTCCGCACGGTAGCTTGAGCTATGCTATGTTGGCTTACGTTAAGTTTTGAGAGATTAGGTTAGGATACCTTCGACTTTTGTGCCATTCACTGCTATGCGATGGATTTCTGCGCCCTGCTGTGCTCGAGTATATTCTGCTTGGACCTGGGGAGGTCAGCAATAGCTGTCTCGGCACGTTAGGTTGGGCTATGCTACGTTTGTATGTGTTACGTTTGGTGAGATTAGAATGCGGTAGTTTGGACTTTTGTGCTATACACTGTTATTCGGCGGATTTCTGCGCTCTAGTGTGCTCCGGCATGTTCTGCCCGGCTCCGTGGGGCGCAGAAATAGTGGTGGTGGCGCATTATTTTCAGTATTATACACTGTTATTCGGCGGATTTCTGCGCTCTAGTGTGTTCCGGCATGTTCTGCCCGGCTCCGTGGGGCGCAGAAATAGTGGTGGTGGCGCATTATTTTCAGTTGAGATACGATAGGATTGGTTAAATTTAGTCAGGGAACGTTTTTTTCTGACTTTTTGCTATACACTGCAATGAGGGGGATTGCTGCGCGCTGCCGTGCTCTAGCATATTCTGCATGGGTCTGCAGAGGCCAGCAGTTGTGGTCTTGTCACGCTGGGTCGATCATAGCTACGTTTGCTTACGTTACGTTTGGATAGGTTAGGATAGAATAGCTTAGCCTTTTGTGCCAGACGCATCTAGTCGGTCGATTTCTGCCCATTACAGTGCTCTACTATGTTCTGCTTGGATCTGGGGCGGCCAGTAAAAGTAGTCTCGGCACGATAGTTTGAGATATGATAAGGTTCGTTGGGTTAGGTTAGGAAGGTTTGGTCAGGATTTTTTCGACTCTTGAGCTGTACACTTCCATTCGGTGGATTCCTGCGCACCAAGTTGCACAGCTATACCCAGCTCGATACAGGGGAGGCGAACAATAGTGTTCGCGGCACGCTACGTTTAGTTACGCAACGTTTGGTTAGGTAAGGTTAAGTTATGTTTGGTTAGGATAGCTCTGACCGCCGCGCTATACACTGCTATTTGGAGGATTTCTGTGATCTTCTGTGCTCTATTGCATTCTGCTTGCCTCTGAGGTGTCGAGCAATAGTGGCCTCGGCACGTGAGGTTTTGTTAGGTTACGTTCGGCTATGTTAGGTTTGGTCAAGTTTGGTTAGGATTGCTTCGTCTTTCGTGCTATACACTGATATTCTGTGGTTCCCTGTGATTTACTGCGCTCTACAACATTCTGCTTGGCACTAGAAATGCCAGGAGCAATGGTCGCGGAATGATAATTTGTGCTATGCTACGTTTGGTTTGGTTAGATTAGGTAAAGTTATGTTAGGATATCTTTGACATATGTGCTAAACATTGCAATGGACTGGATATCTGCGCTCCACTGTGCTTTAGCATATTCTGCTTGGCTCTGGGGAGTCCGGAATTTGTGTCCTCGGCACGATAGCATGAGTTGTGATACGCTTGTGTACGAAACGTTTAGGTATGTTCGGAGAGAATAGCTTGGACTTTTGCGCCGTACACTCCTGTACGGTGGATTTATGCGCTCTACATTGCTCTTCTATACTCTGCTCGACTCTGGGAAGACGACAAATAGTGGTCGTGTCACGATAGTTTGAGTTAGATTATTTTTGGTTAGGTTGGATTTGGTCACGTTTGGTCAGCGTGGCTTTGACTTTCGTGCTCTAGACTGCATTTCGGCGGATCCCTGTGGTCTACTGTGCTCTAATATATCCTGCTTGGCTCCGGGGATGCCAGCAGCAGTGGCCGCGGTAGGCTACGTTGAGTTAGGCTACAATGGGTTTGATTATGATAGGTTATGTTTGGTTACGGTGGCTTTGACTTTCGTGCCACTCACTGCAATGCGGTGGATTTCTGCTCACTACTGTGCTCTAGTACAACCTGCTTGAGTCTGTGGTGGCCAGGTACAGTGGTCTCGTCTCGTTAAGTTGTGTTGTGTTTGGGTGTGCCTGATTTGGCTAGGTTAGGATGGGTTACTTTGGCTTCTGTGCCTTGCAATGCTATTCTATGGGTTTCTGTGACCTACTATGCCCTGCTACACTCTGCCTTGCCCTGGGGAGGCCAGGAGCAGTGGTCGCGGCACGTCCTGTTGTGATATGCTACGTTTGGTTTGTTTAGGATATCTGCGGCCTTTGTGCTATTCACCACGATGTGGAGGATTTTTTCTCTCTGCTCTGCTCCTGTATACTCTGCTTGGCCCTGGGTGGGGGGGGGGGGCAGAAACAGTGGCCTCGGCGAGTTGCGTTGTGTAATGTTATGGACACTAATGTTATGTATGGCTGTGTTATGATACGATAGATTGACTTTTGCGCTATACACTGCTATTCGGTGCATTTCTGCTTCCTACTGTGCTATAGCATGTTCAGCCTTTCTCTGGGTAGGCCAGCAGTGTTGGCCACGTCACTCTATGTTTAGCTACAATACGTTTGGGTATGTTAGGTTAAGTCAGATTAGGTTATGGTACCATTCACTTTTGTGCTTTGTACTGCAATGCGCAGAATTTCCGTGTTCTACCGTGCCCTAGTAAATTCTGCTCGTGTCTGTGGAGGCGAGCAACAGTGGTCTCATCAAGTTAAGTTGAGTTATGTCAGGTTCGGATATGTCACGCGTGGCTAGGTTAGGACAGGCTACTTTGATTTTTGTTCTTTCCTCCGCTGTTCGGTGGGTTTCTCCTCTCTAATGTGCTGTAATATGATCAGCTAAGTTCTGGAGAGGCCAGAAATATTGGACTCGTCACCTTACGTTCTGTTACACTACGTTTGGATCGGTTAGGTTCGGACAAGTAAGGTCAGGGTATGTATGACCCTTTTGCTATACACTGCAACGCGGTCGATTTGTGCGTTGTGCTGCGCTCTGGCATATCCTGCTTGGCTCTGGGAGATCATCAATAGTGCTCTCGGCACGTTAGGCTGAGCTATGCTACGTTCGATTAAGTTCCGTTTTATGAGGTTGGTATATGACATTTTATACTTTTCTGCTATACACTGCTATCCGCGGATTCCTGCGCTTCACTCTTTTCTAAGATTTTCTGCTTGGCTCTGGGGAGGCCAGCAGTAGCGGTCTCGGCACGTTAGGTGGAGTTTTTCTATATTCGGGGATATTCCGTTGGTTTGGTTTATGTTCGGGTAGTTTTGACATTTCTGATATGCACTTTGTTCTTCTCTTCACAAACGGGTCCTGCCTGGCTCTTGTGAGGCCGTCAACAGTGGTAGCGGCACTTTAGTCTGAGTTAGTCTTCGTTTGGTTATGTTACGCTTGTCTAGGTTAGGAGAGAAAAGCTTTGCCTTTAGTGCCACAGTCCGCTATTAGGTGGATTTCTGCGCCTTACAGTGCCCTAATATTTTCAGCTTTGCTACGGGAAGGCCAGCAACAGTGGTCTCCGAAAGTTACGTTTTGTCAGGTGACATTCGGTTCGGTTGGGGTAGGCGACGTTTGGTTACGGTTGCTTGAACTTCTGTGCTGTGTACTGCTATTCGGTGGATCTCAGCCCTCTACAGTGCTCTAGAATGTCCTTCTTGGTACTGAGAGGATAGAAATAGCGTTCACGGCACGTTAAGTAGGGTTAGGCTGCGTTTGGTTACGTTCTGCTTGTTTGGGTTAGGTCTCGGTGGCTTAGACCTTTCTGATATACACTGCGGTTCTATGGATTTCTCCGTTTCATTTTCCGCCAATGTGTTCTGCTTGACTCTGTGGACGCCAGCAGTAGTGGTCGCGACGCGTTAGGTTCCGTTTCGTTACGTTTGGTTATGTAACGGTTGGTTTAGTTTGGAGAGTATTGCTTTGTCTTTAGCGCTATATTCCGCTGTCTGGTGGATTTCTGCGCGCTACTGTGCTACAATACTTTCAGCTTCGCTCTGGGAACGCCAGGAAATGTGGTCTCTGCATGTCATGCTGGGTCGGGTTATGTTCGGTTAGGATAGGTTAGGCAAAGTCTGGTCAGTGTTGCTTTAAGTTTGTGCTGTACACTGCTATTCAGTGGAGTCCTGAGATCAACTGTGCTCTAGCATGTCCCTCTTTGCCCTGTGGAGAGCAGCAATATCCGTTTCGTCAGGTTATGTTGAATTACACTACGTTTGGACAGGTTATCTTTTGGTCCGGTTAGATTAGGGTATATTTCACTATCGTTCTATGCACTGCAATGTGGTGGATATCTGCGCAACTACTGCTCCCTAGAAAATTCGGCTTGTTTCTGTGGAGGCCAGCAACATTGGTCTCGTCATGTTAGGTTAAGCTATGCTACGTTCGGTTATGTTGCGTGTGGTGATGTTAGGATAGCATAGTTCAGAGTTTTGTGCTATACACTGCTACCGGCGGATTTCTGCGCTCCACTGTGCTCTGATATGTTCTGGTTGGCTGTGGGGTGGCCAGTGGTAGCGGTCCCAGCTCGCCAGGATGAGGTAGGTTATGATTGGTTAGTTTCGATTACGATATCTTTGGACAGAATAGCTTTGACTTTCGGTCTATACTCAGCCTTCGGTGGATTTCTGTGATCTGCTGTGCTCTACTACATTCTGCTTATCTGTCGGGATGCCAGCAGCAGTGTTCGCTGCACGATATATTGAGCTACGGTTGATTTGGTTAGGTCAGGTTAGGTCAGGTTAGGTTAGGAGTTCTTAAGCTTCTGTGCTACACACTGCTATTCGGAGGATTTATGCACTCTACATTGCTCGACTATACTCTGCTCGGCACTGGGGAGGCGAGCAATAGTGGTCGCGGTACGCGACTTTGAGTCAGGTTACGTGCGGGTAGGTAAGGTAGGTTTAAGTTAGTTAAGGATACCTTTGACTTTCATGCTATACACGGTTATTCGGTGGATTTTTGTGGTTTACAGTGCTCTACTATATTCTGCTTGGCTCCGTGGATGCCAGCAGTAGTGGTCGCGGCACGTTACGTAGAGCTATGTTGCGTTATGTTAGGTTATGTTAGGCCAGGTTAGGTAAGTGTACCTTCGACTTTTGTGCTGTACACGGTTATTCTGTGAATTTCAGCGCTCTACATTGCTCTACCATTCTGTAACCGACTCTGGGGATGCGAGAAATAGTGGCCGCTGCACGCTAGGTTTAGTTATATTACTCTTCGTTGTGTTAGGTTTAGATATCTACGGCTTTCTCGCTAATCACTGAAATGCGGTGGATTTCTGCGCTCTACTGCGCTCTACTATACTCTGCTCGACTCCGGGAAGGCCAGTAATAGTGGCCGTTCACGTTAGTTTGAGCTATGTTACTGTTCTTTACGTTAGGAAAGGATACCTGCGATTTCTGTGACATACACTGTTATTCGGTGGACTTCTGCGCTTCACTGCGATGTGATTTGTTCAGCTTGGATCTGGGAAGGACAGCCAAAGTTGTCAGGGCACGTTATTCTGCGTTAGGCTACGTTTGGTTGGGTAAGGTTGCGACAGGTTACGTTATCATATCTCCGACTTTATTGCTATACACTGCCACGCCGCGGGTTTCTGGGATTTAGTGTGGTGTAGTATATTCTGCTTGGCTCTGTGGAGTTCAGCAGTAGTGCTGTAGTGCGGTTAGGTGGCGTCAGGATACGTTTCGTTATGATATGCTCGGTTAGGTTAGGCTTGGTTAGCTTTGCCTTTTGTGCGATAAACTGCTTTTCGGTAGATTTCTGCGTTCTACTGTGCTTTAATATGCTCTGCTTGGCTCTGAGGAGCCCATCAATAGCGGTCCTGGCACGATTGGTTTATTTGTGCTACGTCTGGCAACGTTAGGTTAACTACGACTACGTTTGGATGTCTTCGGGTTCGCTGCTTTGCACTGCGATTCTATGGGTTTCTGCGCTTTACTCTCCTCTATTGTGCTCTGTTTCGCTGTTTGGAGACTAGCAGTACTGGTCGCGGCACAATTGCTTGAGTTAGATTACGTTTCGCGTAGTTGGGCTATCTTGGGTTAAGTTCCGATAGCTTTGACTTTTGTGCTCAACACAGCTATCCTACCGATTTCTGGGCTTTAATGTACCGTATCAAATTCTGCTTGCCCTGGGGACGCCAACAATAGTGGTTGCAGCACGTTAGATTGTGTTGTGTAACGTTTGGCTGAGCTTCGTTTGGTTACGGTAATAGAGGATAGCATTGACTTTTTTGCCGTATACCGCAATTCTACGAGCTTCTGCGCAACACTGCGCTATGATATGCTCAGCTTGGCTTTGCGGAGACCAGCAATACTTGTGTCGGCAAGTTAGGTTGAGTTAGTTACGTTCGTCTATGTTATGTTTGATAGGGTTAGGTATGGATAGCTTTGACCTTCCTGCCGTCGACTTCATTTGGTGGACTTCTGCGCCCTACTGTTCTGTACTATGCTCTGCTCTATTCTGGGGAGTCCAGTAGTGGTGTCCGCTCCACGTCAGGTTGAATTAGTTGGCGTTTGGGTATGTTACGGTTGGTTAGGTTAGCAGAGGGTAGCATTGACTTTTATGCTGTACACCGCTATTCGGTGAATTCCGGTGCTACACTGTGATCTGATGTGTTCAGCTTTGCTCTCGAAAGGACTGCAATAGACGTCTTGGAACGTTTTGCCTAGGTAGGCAACGATTGCTTGGGTTACGTTAGTTCAGCCTTGGTAAGGATATCTTTGGCCATTGTGCTTTCCACTGAAACGCCGCGGATGTTTGTGATCTACTGTGCTGTAGTGTGTTCACCTTGGCTCTGGAGAGGTCAGCAATAGTGGCATAGGGCAATTAGGTGGAATTAACTTACGTTTGGTTATGATATGTTTGGTTAGGTCAGGTCACGACGGCTTTGCCTTTTGTGCTATTCACTGCTATTCGCTGGATTTCCTCGATCTACTGCGATGTAATATGCTCTTCTTTGCTCCAGGGAGGCTAGAACCTGTGGCAGCTGCGTGTTATGTAGAGTTAGGTTAAGTTCCGTCAGGTTAGGTTTCTTTGGCTATGTATGGGATAACTTTGAATCTTGTGCTGTACACTGAATTGCGGTGTATTTCTGCGCTCTACATACCCTACCATGCTCTGCTTGACTCTGGAGTGGCCTGTAATTATGGTAACGGCACGTTAGGTTGAGTTAGTCCATGTTTGGCTAGGATATGCTTGTTTGTGTTAGGTTAGGATAACACAAACTTACGTGGTGTACACAGTTATTCTGTGGACTTCTGCGATTTACTGCGCTCTAACGTATTCCGCTTTGCCCAGGGTCGTCCAGCAATAGCGGTTGCATCACGTTACGTTTAGTTAGGTTACGTTTGGTTACGTCACGATTTGTTAGGTTACAATGGGCCAGCCTCGACTTTTGCATTATACACTGCTATTCGGCGGATTTCTGCACTCTACAGCGCACCAACATTTTCAGCTTCTCTCTGTGTGGGCCAGCATTAGAGGCATCGGCACGTTACGTTGATTTAGGCTGCATTTGATTAGGTTATGTTCGGTCAGGTTAGGTTAGCATACCTTGGATTTTTGTACGTTACACTGCAATGCGGCGGTCTCCTGCTCTCTATGTCATGGTTGGCTCTGTGGAGGCCAATAATAGTGGTCTCGCCAGGTTAGCTTGAGTTAGGTTACGTTTGGTAGGTTCGGATTTTTCGGGTCACGTTAGGATACCTTCTTCCTCCCTCGTGTACACTGTAGTGCCTTAGGCTCCTGCGTTTTACTATGCTCTGGTATGTTCCGCTTGGCACTGGGAAGGACTGCAATAGGGCCCTTCGCACGTTAGGTAGGGTTATGTTTCGCATGGTTATGCTACGTTTGGTTATGTTACGATAGGATAACTTTGGCTCTTGCGCTATACACTGCTATTCGTTGGTTATCTGCTCTCTACATTGCTCTACTTTACTTTGCACGCCTCTGCGGTGGCCAGCAATAGCGGTTGTGGGACGGTAGTTTGAGTTATGTCACGTATGGTTAGGGTAGGTTGGTATGTGTTATTCATGATGACTTTGGCTTTTGCGCTATACAGAAATATTCGTTGGATTTCGGCTATCCGCTGTCCTCTAGTGCGTTCTGCTTGACGCTGCGGGTCAGAAATAGTGGCCTCGGGACGCTAGGTTTATTCATTCCACGTTCGATTAGGTAAGGTTCGGCCAGGATAGGTTAGAGTATACTTGGCTTTTGCGCTCTACGGTGCTTTATGATGTCCCCCGGCGCTCTATTTCGCTCGAACATATTCTGCTTGCCTCTAGGGTTCCCAGCAATAGTGGCCTCGGCACGATGGATTAAGCTAGGATACGTTCGATTATATTACGTTTGGTTAGGTTAGAATAGGATAGCTTCGACTTTTGCGCTGTACACCGATATTCGGTGGATTTCTGCGCTGCACTGAGATCTGACATGCTCAGTTTGGCTTTGGGTAAGACAGTAATACTGGTGGAGGCACGTTAGCCTGTGTTAGGCTACGTTTGGTTGGATTGGTTGCGCCATATTTCGCTAGGATATCTTCGAGTATTGTACTATACACTGCAACGCTACGGGTTTCCGTGATCTACTGTGCTGTAGTATATTCTACTCGGCATTGGTGAGGCCAGCAATAGTGCTCACGGCACGTTAGTTTGAGTTACGTTGCGTTCGGTAGGTTATGTTCGTTCGGGCCAGGTTTGGATTGCTTTGACTTTCACGGTATAAACGGTAATTCGGTGGCTTTCTGTGGTCTGCTGTGCTCTACTATATTCTACTCGACTCCGAGGAGGCCAGCAACAGTGATCGCTACACATTTGGTTCAGATAGGTTACGTTTGGGTATGTTATGATTGGTTAGGTTAGGAGGGTGCAGCCTTAACTTTTGTGATATTCACTGATATTCGGTGGATCTCTGCGCACTATTGTGATCAAACATGCTCTGCTTTGCTCTGGCGAGGCCAAAACTTGTGGCCGTCGCGCGTTAGGTTGAGTTAGGTTACGTTTGGGTATGTTACGGTTGGTTATGTTGGGAGATGGTAGCTTTGACTTTTGTGCTATATGCTGCCATCCGGCGGATCTCTGCTCTCTACTGTGACCTAATATGTCCTGCTTGGCTCCGGTAAATACAGCATGAGTGGTATCGGCAGATTATATTGCGCTATGCTACGCTTCGTTAGATTAGGTTAGGTCAGGCTTGGATAGGGTAGCCTTGACTGCTGCGCTTTGCAATGCAATGCGATGAATTTCTACGCTATACCGTGCTCTGGTTTATTCTGGTTGCCATTGCGGAGGACAGCAAAAGTGGCCTAGGCACGTTAGGTTGTGTTGGGTTACGTTTGGACATGTTCGGCTATGATACCCATGACTTTCGTGCTGTACACTGCAATTCGGTGGATTACTACGCTCTGCTATGCTCTGCTCATCTCTGGGATGTCCAGCAACGGCAGTCGCGTATTCTTAGTTTGTGCTATGTTTCGTTTGGGTGTGTTACGGTTGGTTATGTCTGTGGAGGGCAGCTTCGAATTTTCTGCTATACACAGCGATTCTATGGATTTCTCAACCCAACTCTCCACTGGTATGCTCCGTTTGACACTTTGGTGGTCAGCAGTACCGGTCGCAGCGCGTTAGCTTTAGTTAGATTACGTTTGATTGGATTATGTTGCTTTGAGTTAGGATAAGATAGCTTTGACTTTCTAGGCATAGACTGATAATCGGTGGATTTCTGCTCTCTACTGTGCTCTAGTCCTTTCTGCATGTCTCTGTCGAGTCCGGCAATGGTGATCTCGCATTGTTAGGTTCAGTTATACTACGTATGGGTTTGTCACGTTTGGCTAGTTCTGGATGAGCTACTTTGACTTTTGTGCAACACAGTGCTATTCCGTGGATTCCTGCGCTCTAATCTGCTATAATATGCTCTCCTTGGCTCTGGAGGGACCAGCAGTAGTGATCTCGGCACGTTAGGTAGAGCTTAACCGGGTTCGCTTATGTTACGTTTGATTATGTTATGATAGAGTAGCTTGGACTTTATTGCCATACTCAGATATTCGGTGGACTTCTGCGCTCTACTGTTTTCTAACATGTTCTGCTTTTCTCTGTGGCGGCCAGTTACGGTAATCCTGGAAAAATAGCTTGAGTTAGGTTACGTTACGTTGGGTTAGGGCGGGTGAATCTCGGTCAAGTTATCTTCGAGTTTGGTGATATACACTGCTGTTCGGAATATTTCTGCGCTGTACTCTGCTCTACTATATGACACTTAGCCATGGGAATGCCAGCAGTATTGGTCTTGGTACGTTAGTTTGAACTAGGTCACCTTTCGCTAGTTCAGGTTGCGTTAAGTTCGGTAAGGGCAGCTTTGACTGTCGTGCTATGCAGAGTTTTTCGTTGGAATTCTGCACTCGGCTGCGCACTACTATATTCTGCATGTCACCTGGAAGGCCACCAATGGTGGCCGCGGCACATTATGTTGAGTTAGGCTACGATTGGTTGTGCTATGTCAGCTTGGGTTAGGCTTGGATAAACATGACTTTTGTGCTATACATTGCGATTCTATGTATTTCCGGGATCTGCTGTCGTCTAGTAGGTTCTGCTCGACTCTCGGTTGGCCTGCAATGGTGGTCGGGGTACGTTGGGCTGGGTTATGTTACGTTTGCTTATGTTAATATTGGACATATTAGGATAGGCTTCTTTGACTTTTGTGCTGTACACTGCCGTTCGGAGGAATTCTGTGCTCAGATGTGCTCTAATATGCTCTGCTTGGCTCTACGAATGTCAACAATGACGGTCGCCGCACCTTACGTTGAGATATGCTACGTTTGGTGTGGTTAGGTTACGCCATGTTTGGCCAGGGTAGCCCCGAACTTTGTGATATGCGCTTCTATTCGGTGGATTCCCGCGCACAACGTTGCTCTACTATACTCTGCTCGACTCAGGGGAGGAGAGCAATAGTGGTTGCGTCACTTTACGTTGAGATATGATACGTTGTGTTAAGAGAAGTTAGACTATGTTCGGTCATGATGGCTTTGACTTTCTTGCAATACCCTGTTATTCGGTGGATTTCAGTGATTTATTTTGATGTACTTCATTCTGCAAGGCTATGGGGAGGGCAGGAGGGGTGGCCGCAGCACGGTATGTTGGAACAGGCTACGTTCGGTTAGGTTACGTTATGCCAGGATAGGTTCATATGCCCACGACTTTTGAGATATACACGGCTATTCGGTGGGTTTCTACGCTCTACATTACACTACAGTACTCTGCTGGACTCTGGGGTGGCGAGGAATAGCGTTTGCGGCAAGTTAGTTTGATTTAGGTTACGTTCTGTTAGGTTAGGTTATGGTAAGTTTGGTTATGATAGCATTGTCTTTCGTGCTGTACACTGTTATTCGGTATAGCCCTGTGATCTACTGTGCTCTACTACATTCTGCTCGGCCATGGGGAGGCCAATAGCAGTGATCGCGGCAAGCTCTGTTGTGTTACGCTACGTTTGGTTTGGTCAGGCTAGCTCAGGTTATGTTAGGGTATCTTCGACTCTTGTGCTATCCACTGCAGTGCGGCGGATCTCTGCGCACAACTGTTCTCTAGTATGTACGGCTTGTCTCTGTGGAAGTCAGCAATAGTGGTCTCGGTACGTTAGGTTGTGCTATGCCACGTTTGGTTATGTACCGTTAGGTGAGGTTAGGATAGGATACTCCAGGCGTCTGCGCTGTAAACTGTTATCCTCCGACATCTGCGCTCTACTGCGCTCTAATATTAACTGCTTTCCTATTGCGAGGCCGGCATTAGTGGTCTCGGCGCGTTAGGTCTCATTATGCTACATTTGAGTATGATAATTTTGTCTATGTTAGGATAGAATTGATGAGACTTTTGCGCCATTCACCGCTATTCGGACGATTTCAACGCTCTACTGCGCTCTAATATGATCTGCATGACTCTGTGGTGGCTAGTAATGGTGGTTTCGGCACGTCATTGTTAGAAATGTTAAGTTTCGTTTGGGATGTGTGGAAGGCTTGGTTAGGTTTTCTATGACATTTGCGCTATACACTGCTATTTGTAGGATTTCAGCGCTGTACATTGCTCTTCTCCATTCTGCTTGGCCCTGGGGAGGCGAACAATAGCGGGCGCGGCATGTTAGGCTGCGTTAGGTACGTTTGGTTAGGATAGGTTGTGTTAAGTGTTGCTATGATAGCTTTGACATTCGTGGTGAACACTGTTGTCAGTTGGATTTCTGTGATCTACAGTGCTCAACTATAATCCTCCAGACGCTTGGAAGGCGAGAAATATCGGCGGCGGCACTTTAGGTATAGTTATGTTACGAATGGTTTGGCTATGTGGGATACGTTTGTTTATTGTAGTTCCTACTTTCGTGCTATACACTCTTTTTCGGTGTACACCTGTGATCTACGCTGCACCACTACATTCTGCTTGGCTCCGTGGAGGCCAGGACCAGCGGTCGCGGCAAGTTCCATTGAGCTATTCTATGTTTGGTTATGTTAGGTTACGTCAGGTTTTGTTATGGTACCGTCGACTTTTGTGCTACTCGCAGCAATGCAGGAGATTTCTGCACACTAGCGCGCTCTAGTACATTTTACATGCCTCTGTGGAGGCCACCAATAGTGGCCCAGTCATTATAGGTTGTCCTAGGCTGCGTTTGGTTATGTCACGTATGGCTATGTTAGGATATGCTTCTTTTACTTTCGTGCTGTACACAGCTTTTCGGCGGATCTTTGTGGTCCAATTCGCTGTGCTAGAATCTGCTTTGCTCTGTGGAGGCCACCAGCAATGGTCTCGGCACGACATCTTGGGTTATTCTACGTTTGTTATGTTAGGTGAGGGCAGGTTATGCTTGGATAGCTGCAACATTTGTGCTATTCACTGCATTGCGGCGGATTTCTGCGCTACACTGTGCCCTAGCGTTTTCTGCTTGGCTCTGGGGAGGCCAGCAATTGTGCCCTTGGCACGTTATGTTGAGCTATGATACGTTTGGGAGTTGAGTATATGATAGCTTAGACTTTGTGCTATACACACCTATCGGCGGATGTCTGCGCTATACTTTGTTCTAATACTTTCTGCTTGGTCCTATGGAGGCCAGCAATAGTAGTCTCGGCATGTTAGGTTGAGCTATGTTAAGTTTGGCTAGTTCATGTTGGGTTACTTTCGGTAAGGATAACATCGACTTTCGCGTTATACACTGTTGTTGGGTGGATTTCTGCACTCGACAGCACTCTACTACATTCTGCTTAGCTCTGGGGAGGCCATGAATAGCGGCCGCGACACATTATGTTTAGGTTGGCTTAGCTTGATTATGTTAATATTGGATAAATGAGGATATGATTGCTGCGACCTTTGTGCTATACACTGCTATTCGGCGGAATTCTGCGCTCCACTGTTTGTTAATATTCTCTGCTTGGCTCTAGGGAGCCACGCGATAGCGATCTCGGCGCGTAAGGTTGAGTTATGTTACGCTTGCTTTGGTTAGGTTTCATCAAACTCGGTCAGGTTGTTTTCAACTTTCGTGATATTCACTGCAATGCGGAGGATTCCTGCGAACTACTGTGCTCTAGTACACTCTGCTTGTATCTTTGGAGGCCAGAAATGGCGGTACCGTCGTGATAGGTTGAGCTATGCTCCTTATGTATATGTTTCGTTTGGCTAAGTAAGGATACACTACTTTGACCTTTGTCCTATACGCTGCTTTTCGGTGGACATCTGTGCTCTAACGTGCTCTAATATGCTCTGCCTGTCTCTGTGAAGGCCATCAATAGCGGTCGCGGCACTTTATGTAGAGATAAACTACGTTTGGGTATGTTAGGTTAGGTAAAGTTAGGTCGGATTATGTTTGACTTCTGTGCTATACACTTCAATGCGGTGGATTTATGATACCGGCCCTGCTCTAGTATTTTCTCTTTAGCCACGGGAATGCCAGAAATATTGGTCTCGGCACGTCCGGTTGAGATAGGCTGCGTTTGGCTGGTTTAAGATTAGTTAAGTTCGGTAATGGTAGCTATGACATTCGTGTTAAACACTGATTTTCAGTGGATTTATTCGCTCGTCGGAGCTCTACTACATTCTGCTTTGCCCTGGGGAGGCCAGCAATAGTGGCCGCGGCATGTTATATTCAGGTAGGCTACCTTCGTTTGGATTATGTTAGCATGGGTTAGGTCTGGGTAGATATTAGTTCTGTGCTATTCCCTGCGACCCTATGGACCTCTGCGCCCTATTGCTCTCTAGTAATACCTGCTAGACTATGCGGAGGACAGCAGTAGCGGGCGGGGTTCGTTAGTTCGAGTTATGCTACGTTTGGTCATGTTAAGATTGGACACATTAGGAGAGGATAGCGTCGCCTTTTGTGCTGTGCACTGCTATTCGGGGGACTTCTGCGCTCCAGTGTGCTCTAGTATATTCTGCTTTACTCGGTGGTGGCCAGAATGTGTGTTCTCGGTAGTTGAGATATGCTGCATAGTGTTATGTTACGTTTGGTGAGGTTAGGATATGATAGTTCAGACTTTTGTGCGATGCACTGCTGTACGCGGAATTCTGCGCTCAACAGTCTCCTAATATATTCTGCTCTGCGCTGGAGAGGCCAGCCATGGTGGTCCCGGCACATTTGTTTGGGCTGGGTTACAATTACAAATCATTATGTTTGGTTAGGGTAGGTTTGGTCAGGTTAGGTTAGGAGATTTCGACCTTTGCGCCTTTCGCTGGAAAGCGGTGGGTTCCTGCGCACTGCTGTATTCTAGAGGGTCCTGCTTGTCCTTGTGGTGGCCAGCAATAAATGTCTGGTCGTGATAGGGTGAGTTAGGTTACGTTCATTTATGCTTCGTTTGGCTAGGCTAGGACATTCTACTTTGCCTTTTGTGCTATACACCGTTATTGGGTGGGTTTCCGCGCTCTATTGTGCTATAATATGCTCTGCCTGGCTTTGGAGTGGCCGGGAATAGTGGTCTCGGCACGTTAGTTTGAGTAATGTTACGTTTCGTTAGGTTAGGTCTGGAAGGCTCGGTTAGGATTCCTTTGACTTTTGGACTATAAACTGCTATTCGGTTGATTTCTGCGCTCTGCATTGCTCTACTATGTTCTGCTCGACTCTGGGCAGGCGAGCATTAGTTGTCATGGCTCGCCATGTTGATTTACGCTACGTTAGGTTATGTTAATCTAGTGCAGGTTATGTAATGGTATTATCGACTTTATGTGCTATTCACAGCAATGCGGAGGATTCCTGAGCACTTCTGTGCTGCAGTGTGCTCTGCTTGTCTCTGTGGAGGTCGGCAATACAGGTATAGTCATGGTTGGCTGTGTTAGGTTGAGTTTGGGTATGTTACGTTTGGCTAGGTTAGGAGAGGCTACTTCGAGTTTTATGCTTTACGCTGCTATTCGGAGGGCTTCTGTGTTCTGCAGTGCTCTACTATTTTCTGCTTGGTTCCGGGGATGCCAGCAGCAGCGGACGCTACACGCACTCTTGTGATACGCCACGTTTGGTTTGGTTAGGCTATGTCAGGTTATGTTTGTATGTCTTCAACTTTTGTGCTATTCACTGCAATGCTGTGGGGTTCTGGGCACTACTGCGCTGCAGTGTACTCTGCTTGTCTCTGTGGAGGTCAGCAGTAGATGTCTCGCCATGTTAGGTTGGGTCACGTTACGTTCGGGCATGTTACGTTCGGCAAGGTTAATGCAGGCTACTATCAATTTTGTGCTTTACACCGTCATTCCGATGGTTTCTGTAATCGAAGTGCTCTTCTATATTCTGCCTAGCTCGTATGGTGCCAGCAGCAGTGGTCACTACACGCACTGTTGGTTTACGCTACGATTGGTTTGGTTACGTTAGGACAGGTTATGGCAGCATATCTTCGACTTTTGCGCCATCCACTGCAATGCGGTGGATTTTTGCGCTTTACTGTGCTCAAATACGTTCTGCTTGGCTCTGCAGCGGCCAGTAATAGTAGTCGCGGCAAGTTAGTTTGAGTTAGGCTACTTTTCCTAAGGTCGGGGTCGATGAAGCTCGGTCAGGTTAACTTATACTTTCTTGATATACACTCCTTTTCGGAGTATTCCTGCGCTGTACTCTGCTCTACCATATTACGCTTAGCCATCAGTGTGCCAGCAGTATTGGTCTCGGCACGATAGGTTTAGCTAGATTACCTTTGGCTAGTTTAGGCTGGGCTAAGTTCCAAACTACAGCTTTTACTTTCGTGCTACGCACGGTTGTCCGTTGTATGTCTGCGCTCGACTGCACTCTTCTATACTCTGCGTACATTTGTGGAGGCCACCAATAGTGGTTTCGTCATGTTAGGTTGGGTTTGGTTACGTTAGGTTGTGCTGCGTTCGGCTAGGTTAGGGTGGGATACTTTGTTTTTTGTGCTGTACACCACTTTTAAGTGTGTTTCTGCTCCCTAAAGTGCTAAAACATTCTCCGCTTGGCTCTGGGGTCGCCAGTAATGGTGGTCTCCGTACGTAAGGTAGCGTCATGTTACGTAACGTTAGGTTAGATTAGAAATGTTCGGTTATGATTCCTCTGACTTTTGAGCTATTAACTGGCATTCGGTGGATTTCTGCGGCCTTCACTGCTCTACCATATTATGCTCGACTCTGGGGTTGCGAGCAATAATGGCCATGGCACTTCAGGTTGTGTCAGGTTACGTTTGGTTTGGTCGGGTTACGCAAAGTTTGGTTAGTGTAGCTTTGGCTTTCGCGCTAAACTCTGTTTTTCATTGTATTTTTGTGATTTGCTCTACCCTTTTACATTCTGCTAGGCAATCGGGAGGACAGGAGCAGTGGCCGCGGCACGTTACGTTGAGTTATGCTACGTTTGGTTAGGTTAGGTCCAAACCTAGGACAGTTTATGCTAGCATATCTACGGTCCTTGTGCTGTTCATTGCAGTGAGGTATATTTCTGCGCTCTACTGTGCTCTAGTACATTCTGGTTGTCTCTGCGGAGAACTGCGCTAGTGGTTTCGTCATGTCAGGTTGAGTTATCTTGCGTTTGGTTATGTTACGTTTGATTGGGTTAGGATAAGCTACTTCTACTTTAGTGCTAATCACTGCTATTCGGTGGATTTCTGTGCGCTAATGTGCTATAATATGCTCAGCTTGGCTCTGAGAGGGCAGCAGCAGCGGTCGCGGTTTTATGTTCAGTCATGCGACGTTTGGCTAGGCTAGGTTAGGTCAGGCTGTGATAGGGCACCTTTGACTTCTGTGCCACCATCTGCAGTGCGGAGGAGGTATGCGAACTGCGGTGCTCTATTGCACTCTACTTGTCTCTGCGGAGGCCACCTGTAGCTCTCCCGCCATCCTAGGTTGAGCTAGATTACGTTTGGGTGTCCTACGTTTGGCTGCGTTAGGATAAGCTACCTTGACTTCTGTGCTTCACATTTCTATTCATTGTGTTTCTGTGATCTACTGTACTCTACGGCATACTGCTTGGCACTCGGGGTGCCAGGGGTAGTGGTCGCGGAGTGTTATGATCAGTTATGCTTCGTTTGGTTTGGTTAGGTTTCGTCAGGTTATGTTAGGGTACCTTCGGCTTTAGTTCTATTCACTGCAGTGCGGTGGATTTCTGCGCACAACTGTGCTGTAGTATATGCTGCTTGTCTGTGTGAATCTCTGCAATAGTTGTTTCGTCATGTAGGGGTTAGCAATGTTACGTTTAGTTATGATGCGTTTGGCCAGGTACGGATAATGTGCTCTAATATGCTCTGCTTGTCTCTGGTAGGCCCGAAATGTTGGTGTCGCCTCGTTATTTTGAGTTACACTAGGTTCGGATATGTTATGTTAGGCCAAGTTTGGTCGGGTTATGCCTGACTCTTGTGCTGTTCACCACATTGCTGTGGATTTCTGAGCTCTGCTCTGCTCTAATGTTTTCTCCTTAGCCGCGAGAATGCCAGCAATATTGGTCTCGGCACGTTTGGTTGAGGTAGGCTACGTTTGGGCAGGTTATGTTAGCATGGGTTAGGACTAGATAGATATGGGTTTTGTGCAATACACTGCGATTCTATGGACGTCTGCGCCCCATTCTCCACTAGGAAGTTCTGCTCGACCATGGGGAGGCCAGCAATAGCGGTCGGGGTACGTTAGGTTGAGTTATGTTACGTTTGGTTATGTTAAGATTGGATATATTAGGAGAGGGTAGTCTTGACTTTCGCGATGTGCACTGCTTTTCGGTGGACTTCTCGGTTCCAGTGTGCTCTAGTATGTTCTGCTTGGCTCTGTTGTGGCCAGAAACAGTGTTCCCTGCACGTAAGTTTGAGGTATGCTACGTTCGGTTATGATACGTTTGGCGAGGTTAGGATAGGATAGTTCAGCCTCTTGTGCTATACACTGCTATCACTCTATTCGGCGCTCTATTGCGTTCTGATATTTTCTGCTTAGATCCGTGGAGGCCAGCAATAGTGGCCGTGGAATGTTGGGCTTAGATATGTCACGATCGGTTAGGTCATGTTGTGCCATATTTGCTCAAGTTGCAATATACTGGTCTTTGGTGGATGGATGTGACCTATTCTGCTCTACTATATTCTGCCTTGCTCTTGAGAGGCCAGCAGCATTGGTCGCGGCACGTTATGGTGAGCTATGCTACGTTTTGCTTGGTTTGGTTAGGCCATATTGGGATAGGAAAACTACGGATTTTGTGCTATTCATTGCAGTGTGGTGGATATCTGCACACTACTCTGCTCTGGTACATTCTGTTTGTCTCTGTAGAGGCCAGCAATAGTGGTCTCGTCATGTTAGGTTGAGTTATGTTACGTTTGTACGCCTTACGTTTGGCTGGATTAGGAGATGCTACTTTCACTTTTGTGCTATATACTGCTATTCCATGGACTTCTGAGCTCTAATGTGCTCTAACATTATTTGCTTGGCCCCACGGAGGCCACCAATAGCATTCGCGGCGAGTTACGTTCTGTTAGACTAAGTTTGGTTAGGTTAGGTTAGGTCATGTTTGGTTAGGCTATATCTGACCTTTGTGCTATGCATCGCAATGCGGTGCATTTCTTCTTTCTACTGTGCTCTAACACGTTCTGCTTGGCTCTGGGGCTCCAGCAATATTGATATCGTCGCTTTATGCTGAGTTACACTACGTATGTATAGGCTAGGTTAGGAGAGGTTAGGTTAGGGTACCTTCCACATTTGTGCTATGCAATGCAATGCGGTGGGTTTCTGCGCTCTACTGAGATATAGCGTATTCTGCTTGACTCTGGGAAGGCCAGGAATAGTTGTCTCTGCACATTGGGTTTAGTTGTGTTACGTTTGGTTTGGTTATGTTATGCAAACCTCGGCCAGGCTGTCCTCAACCTTCATGCTGTAGACTGCTGTCCAGATGGTTCCTGCCTTCGACTCTGATCTACTATATTCTGCTTGGCTCGGGGTACGCCAGCAGTACTGGTCGCTGCACGTTATGCTGCGTTAGGCTACGTTTGGTTAGGTTAGTTTGGGGCATGTTTGGATCGGGTATATTTCACTTTTCTGCTGTAGACTGCGACTCTACGGATTTCTGCGCTCCACTTTACACGAGTATGTTCTGCTTGTCTCTGGGGAGGCCAGCATTATTGGCTCCGAGACGTTTGGCTGTGTTTGGTTACGTTTGGTGGTGTTACGATTGGTTGGGTTTGGAGAGGGCACCTTTGACTTTTGTGCCACATTCTGCTTTCGGTGGATTTCTCCGCTCTACTTTGTTCTAATATTCTCTGCTTTGCTCTGGAGAGGGCAAAAATATTGGCCGCAGTACCTTAGGTTCAGTTTGGTTACGTTTGGCTAGGTTACGGTAGCATGGGTAAGGTTTGCATAGCTTCGATTCTTCAGCTGCACACTGCGATTCTGTGGATTTCGCTCCATACTCTCCTCTAATATGTTCTGCATGGCCATGTGGAGACCAGAAATAGTGGTCACGGCGCGTTAGGTTGAGTTATGTTACGTTTGGCTAGGATAGATTTGGTTAGGTTAGGAATGGTTAGCTTTAACTTTTGCTCTGTACAGTGCCAATCGGTGGACTTCTGCGTTCTACATAGGTCTACTATACTCTGCTGGACAATCGTGACGCCAGAAGTGGTGGTTGTGCCGCGATATGTTGAGATATGTTACGTTTGGTTTGGTTAGGTTAGGCTATGATTGGTTGGGATCGCTTAGACTTTCGTGATATACACTGTCATTGAGTGGATTCCTGCCCTCTACTTTGCTCTACTCACATCAGCTTGGCCTCGTGGAGGCCAAATGTAATGTTCAAGGCACAATAGGTTGGGCTACATAACGTTTGGCTAGGTTAGGTTCGGTAGTGTTAGGTCAGGATAGCTTTGGCATATGTGCTCAACGCTGATATTCTAAGTGCCTCTCTGCTCTGCTGTACCCTATCATATTCTGCTTGCCCCTGGGGAAGTCAGTAATAGTGATCGCGGCACGTAAGGTTTAGTTATTCCGCGCTTGGTTAGGTTAGGTTAGGCCTGGTTTGGTCTTAGTGAACTCGGCTTTTGTGCTATACATTGCTATTTGGTGGCGCTCTGCGCTCTTCTGTGCTCCACTACACTCTGCACGACTCTCAGTATGCCAGCAATTGTGGTCATGGCACGACAGGTTTTGTTAGACTACGTTTGGCCATGTTACTATTTGCTAGTGTAGGATACGGTAGCTGTGGCTATTGTGCTATGCACCGCTATTCGGCGATTTCTGCGCTCTGCTGTGCTCTAGTATATTCTGCTTGGGAAAGGGTATGCCAGCACTATTGTTCTCGACACGTTATTCTGAGTTATGTTGCGTTTGGTTATGTTACGTTTGGTTAGGTTACGAAAGGTTAGCTTTGACTCTTGAGCTATACACTGGAATTCGTTGGATTTCTGGTTTCTACATCGCTCTACTATACTCTGCTCGACTATTGGGAGGCCAGGAGTAGTGGTCGCCGCACGTTAGGCCCAGTTATCTTGTGTTCGGCAAGGTTAGGTTACGATGCGTTACGTTAGGATATCTTTGAGTTTTATGCTATACACTGCTATCCTATGGACTTGTGCTCTCTACTGTGCTCTATCACAATCTGCTTGTGTCTGTGGACGCCAGAAATAGTGTTCCCGGCACGTTAGGACGGGTTATGTTACGTTTGGTTTGGTTAGCCTTGGGCACATTTTGTTAGAATTGGCTTGACCTTTGAGCTGCACGCTGCTATTCCTACCGCTTCAGCGTTCTATATTCCTCTGCTATACTCTGCTTGGCTCTCGTGGATCCATCAGTTGCGATCTTGGCACGTCAGGTTTGGTAATGTTACGTGGGCTTATGATACGTATGGTTAGGTTAGGATAAGGTAGCTTTGACTTTCGTTCTATACACTGCCATCAGGCTGATTTCTGCGCTCTACTGTGCTCTAATATGCTCTGAGTGGCGATGGGGATGCCAGCAATTTTGGTGTAGGTACGTGAGGTGGGGATTGCTTACGTTAGATTATGCACGGTTAGGACAATTAAGGTTAGGATATCTCTTACTTTCTTGCCATACATTGCTATTGGGACGATTCCAGAGCTCAACATTGCCTGCTATGCTCTGCTTAGCTCACGTGATGGCAGCAATGGCTTTCGTGGCACGTCGTGCTGTGTTACGTTACGTCTACTTGTGTTACAGTTAGTTAAGTTAATATAGGATAGCTTAGAGTTTTGTGGTATAAACCGCTGTTTGGAGAACTTCTGCGCTCCACATTGCTCTACTGCTCTCTGCTCGACTTTTGGGAGGCCAGTAATAGTGCTCTGGGCACATTCGGTTAAGTTAGGCTACGTTCAGTTAGGTTACGTTAGTGTGGGTTAGGTTAGGACTGCTTTGATTTTCGTGTTGTGGACTGTTTTTCGGTGGACTTCTGCACCCTACTGTCCTCCAGTGTGTCATGCTAGGCTCCAAGGGGGACTGCAACAGTGGCCTCGGCACGTTAGGTTGAGATAGATTACCTAGGGCCATGTTACGTTTGGTTTGATTAGGATAGGGTAGCTCTGACCTTTGATATATATGCCACCACTTGGTAGATTTCCGCGCTCTACATTGCTATAATATGCTTCGCCTGGCAGTGGGGATGCCAGCAACACTAACCTCGGTACCTTTCGTTGAGTTATGCTACGTTCAGTTAGGTTAGGTTAGGACAGGTTTGGTTAGGGTTTCTTCCACTTTCGTGCTGTACACTGCAATGCGGTGGATTACTGCGCTCTACTAGGCTCTAGTATATTCTGCTTGGCTCTGGTGGCTAGCAGCAGACGTCTCGGCACTTTAGTTTGAAATAAGCTATGTTCGGTTATGTTACGCACGGTTATGTTAAGATAGGATAACTTCGATTATTGTGCTATGCTTTGCGTTTCTATGGATATTTGCGATCTACCCTCCTCTAATCTGTTCTGCATGGCGATGGGGAGGCCAGTAGTAGTGGGCACTGAACGTTATGTTTAGCTACTCTACGTTTGCTTTGGTTAGGTTCGGCCACGCTGGGATAGAGTTTCTTTTTCTTTTGTGATGTGCACTGCTATGTGCTGGCTTTCTGCGCTCTACTGTGATCCAGTATATACTGCTTTTCACTGGGGAAGCCTGCAACAGTGGTCTCGAAACGTTAAGTTAAGTCAGGTTACGTTTCTTTATTTTACGTTTGTATAGGCAAGGGGAGGCTAGCTTTGACCTTTGCGGTATACACTTGTATTCGGTGGACTTCTACACCCTACGTTGCACTACTATACTCTGCTCGTCTCTGGGGAGGCCAGTAATAATGCTCTCGTTCCGTTATATTGAGTTATGCTACGTTTGGCTATGTTACGCTAGTTTGGGTTAGGCTTGGATAAATATAACTTTCGCGGTACACACTGATTTTCGGTGGATTTCTACGCTCTACTGTGCTCTACTGTATTCTGCTTGCACGTAGGGAGACGAGCAATAGTGGTTGCGGCACGTTATGTGGAATTAGCGTATGTTTGACAACTCAGAGGTCCATAGATTAGCAGCGTATAGCACAAAAGCAAAAGCTACCATATCCTAACCTAACCAAACGTAACATAATCGAACGTAATCGAACTGAAACTAACGTGCCTAGGACACTACTGCTGGCCTCTCCAGAGACAAGCAGAGTATACTAGGGAACGGTAGATCGCAGAAACCCGCCGCATTGCAGCGTAGAGTAAGGGAGTCGAAGACATCCAATCCCTGGATAAACTAACCTAATACAACCAAACGTAGCGTAAATGAACATTACGTAGTGAGACCACTATTCCTGGCTTCCCCATATCCTGGCAGGACATGCTAGAGCGCAGTAGGGCGCAGAATTCCACCGAACAACAGGGTACAGCGCAAAAGTTAAAAGCAAACCTGTCCTAACATAGCCAAACATAACATAACCGAACGTACCAGAACTAAAGCCAACGTGCCGAGAACACTTCTGCAGGCCTCCCAAGCGCCAAGCAGAACGTACTAGAGCACAGGGTAACGCAGAAGTGGACCGAATAGCTGTGTATAGCACAAAGCCCAAGGATTTCATATCCTAACATAGCCAATAGCAACAGTACCGAACGTAACCTGACCCTCTCTAACGTGCCGCGAACTATGTTGCTGGCCTCCAAACATCCGAGTGGAACATACTAGAGAAGAATAGAGCACACCAATCAATGGAATCGCAGTGTAAAGCAGAAAAGTCAAAGCTGTCCTAACCAAACCTATCCTCACCAAGCCAAGCCAAATTAATCTAACCAAACCTAATGTGCCGAAGCCCCTATTTCTGGTCTCCCCAGAGTCAAGAGGAGCATATTCGATGGGCGTAGAGGTCAGAAATCCATAGAATAACAGTGTATAGCACAAAGGGCAAAGCTGTCCTGGCCTAACCTAATCAAGGATGGCATAAGCGAACGACCTTGACTCCACCTAACAGCCCTATGCGACAATTACTGAGCTCATCAGAGCAAAGCTGAGTACACTACAGTACAGTAGATCACAGGCATCCGCGGAGTTTCAGTGGATAGCGCAACGGTGAAGGATATCCTAACATAAACTGTCCTCACGTAACCCAAACGGACGTTCCCTAACTGAACATAACGTTCCAAGATGACTATTGCTGTCTTTTCCAGAGCAAAGCTGAAGATATCAGTTCACAGTGGAGCGCTGGAATCCGCCGAATAGCAGTGTATACCACGAAAGTCAAAGCTTTGCGAGCATAACCCAAACTATCATAACCCAAACAAGCTCAGTATAACTAAGCTTAACGCGCCGAGAACACTATTGCTGATCCCCTCAAGGCCAACTAGAGCCCGTTAGGGCACAGTAGATCGCGGAAGTCCACCGAATAGCAGTGCAAGGCACAAAAGTCGATGCTATCCTCCCCGATCCTAACCTATCCTGGCCTGAACAAACGTAGTCCATCTAAACTTTCCGTGTCACGGACACCATTGATGGCCTCACCAGAGTCGAGTAGAGTATATTAGAGCAATATCGAGCGCAGAATTCCACCGAATAGCAGTGTAAATATAAAATGTCGAAGCCATCCTCTCCTGACCCATCAAAACGTTATACATTCGAACGTATACTACCTTAACCCAACGTCCCTAGGCTACTATTGCCGGAATCCCCAGAGCCAAGCAGAATATACTAGAGCACAGTGGAGCGCAGAGAGCCACCAGATAGCAGCGTAAAGCGTAAGATTCTAATATCTCCTAACCTTACCTGACCTAACCTAACGTATGCAAGCGTAGCATAAAGAAACCTAACGTACCGAGATCGCTATTGATGGCCTCCTCAGAGTCAAGCAGGGCATATTAGACCTCAGAAGAGCGCAGAAGTCTGCCGAACAGAAGTTTGCAGCGCAATAGTCAAAGCCATTCTAGCCTAACCTAAACAAATGTAGCATAGGCAAACGTAACCTAACGTAATCTAACTTGCCTAGGCCACCATTGCTGACATCGACAGAACCAACCAGAATACACTACAACACAGTAGTGCGCAGAAATCAGTCGCATTGCAGAGCAAAGCACAAAGGTCGAAGATATCGTAACATAACCTGACCTGACCTAACCTAAGCAAACGTAAAAACAGTTTCAGTCCTCCACAGTACAAAGCAGAACGTATTAGATCACAGCAGAGTGCACAAGTCCCCCGAAAAGCAGCGTACAGCACAAAAGTGGTAGCTGACCTAGCCTAACTTAACAAAGCATGGCATAACCAAACGTAACCTAACTCCACCTAACTGCAGTACAACACTACTGCCAACCTCCACAGAGGCAAGCAGAATACACTACAGCACAGTAGATAACTGAAATCCGCAGTATTACATTGTATAGCAAAAAGGTCGGTGATCACCTGACATAACCTGACGCAACATATCTCAATCAGACGTAGGCTAACACAGTATAACGTACCTTGTCCACCACGGCTGTCTTCCCCAAAGCCAAGCTTAGAACCTATCAGACCACAGTGAAGCGCAGAAATCCACCGAATAGCAGTGTATTGCACAAAAGTCGAAGCTATCCTCTCCAAACATAACCAAACGTAACCTAGCCGAACCTAAGATAACTCAACCTAACGTACAGCGGCCACCATTGCTGGCCTCCACAGAGCCGAGTAGAGCATAGTAGAGCACAGTAGAGCGCAGAAATCCCACGAACAGCAATGTTTAGCACAAAAGTCGAAGCTATCCGAACCTAACCCATCTCAAACTAAGTTAACTAAACGTAATGTAACTGAACTTAACGTGCGGCGACCAGTACTGCCGACCTCAACGGTGTCTAGCAAAGCATATTAGGGTAGAGTGCAGCCCAGGAATCCATAGAATAGCTGTGTATAGCAGAAAATTCGAAGCTCTCCTCTAGAGATCTAACCAATCGTAACCTACCCAAACGTAACATAACACAACCCATGGAGACGCGACTGCTATTGCTGGCCATTCCGGAGTTGAGCAGAGCATAGTAGAGAGCAGACATCCAACGAATATCAGTGTATACCACGAAAGACAAAGTTATCAGGAGGTAACTCAGAGCAGCGTAGCCCAACCAAGCGTACCGTAACCCGAACTAAAGTGCCTAGGCCACTATTGCTGACTTCCACAGAGACAACCAGAAAATACTGGAGCATCATGAAGCGCAGAAATCCGACTCTTTGCAGTGTAAAGCACAGATGTGCAATATACCCTAACCTAACCTAACCTAACGGAACGTTGGATGACACAACCTAACAAACCGAGACCGCTACTGCTATCCTCCGCAGAGACAAACAGAGCATAAAAGAGCACAGCAGAGCTCCGAAATCCATCGAACAGCAGTGTGTAGGACAGTAGTCGTAGCTATCCAAGCCTAACCAAACCAAACATGACGCACCCAAATGAAACCTAATACGACCTAACGAGCCTAGACCACTACTGCTGACTACCACAGTGCCGGATGGAATGTAATAGAGCACTGTAGAGCGCAATAATCCACCGCACTGCAGTGTTAAGCACAAAAGCTAGAGACATTCTAACCTAACCTGGTCTAACCTAACCTAACCAAACTTAGCCAAACTCACCGTATCGCACCGATACCAGAATTTCTCTCCCCCTCCAGAGCCAAACTGAACATAAGAGAGCACATTATAGTGCAGATATCCACCGAACAGCGGCGCACTGCACAAAAGTCCTAGCTGGCCCCTCCTAGCCTAACCAATCGCAACGTAACCAAACGTAGCTTAACACAACCTAACGTGACGCGATCACTATTGCTGGCCTCCCCAGAGCTATGAAGAACTTATTAGAGGAGTGCAGTGAGCCGAAATTCATAGAATCGCATTGTATGACAAAAAAGCAGAGGCTACCCAAACCAAACATGTGGCAAATATAAACGGATCAAACAATGCATAACTAAATATAAGGAGCCGCGACCACTATTGCTGGACACCCCAGGGCCAAGCAGAGCATATTAGAGCACGGCAGAGCGAAGAATTCCAGCGAAGAGCAGTGTATAGCAGAAAGAATAGATCAAACCTGCCCTAACCTAACCAAACGTAACATAAACAAAAGTAACCTAACTCAAACTAACGTGCTGAGACCACTATTTCTGGCCACCGCGGAGGTAAGCAGAATATACTAGTGAACAGTACGGCGTCGAAATCGACCACATTGCAGTGAAGAGCACAAAAGACAACAATAGCCTGATCAAACCTAACCTAACCTAACATAACGAAACGTAACCTAACTAAGCCTTACGAGCCGCGGCCACTAATTATGTCCCCCACAGAGCAAAGTAGTGCTTGACCACAGTAGTGCACAGAAGTCCGCCGAATTGCTGTGTGCAGTACAAACGTCAAAGCTATCCTAGCATAACCTCACCAAACGTAACCTAACCTAGCCCAACCTAGCATAACCTAACCAAGCGTAACATAACCAAGCGCAACATAACCAAACTAAAGTGCCGTGACCACTATTGCTGGCTCCCTCGGAGTCACGCTGAGCATATTAGAACACTGTGGAGCGCAGATATACGCCGAATATCCGCGAAAAGCACAAAAGTCAAAGCTACCTGTACCTAACCCTTCCCAGCCCAACCAAACCAAACGTAAGCTAACCCAAAGTAGCGTGCCGCGATCAGAATTGCTGATCTCCACAGAGACATGCAGAGCATATTATAGGAGAGGAGAGCACAGGAATAAGTAGAACCTCAGGGTATAGCAGAAAGTTCGAAGACATGCTCTACAAACCGAACAAATCGTAACATAACCAAACGTAACTTAAAACGACCTAAGGAGCCGCGACTGCAATTGCTGCCATTCCCAGGGTCGAGCAGAGCATAGTAGAGCACAGCAGACCGCAGATGTCCACCAAATAGCAGTGTACAGTCCAATTGTCATAGCTATCTTAGCCTAACCTAGCCAAACGTAACATAGCCAACAATAACCCAACACGACCTAACGCGCCTACAACACCATTGATGTCTTCCACAGAGCCAGCCTGAATGTACTGGATCACAGCAGAGTGCAGTGATCCGCCGCATTGCCGTGTAAGGTACGAAAGTCAAAGATAACCTAACCTAACCTGACGTAACCTTACCTAACCGAACGGAGCCCAACTCAATGTACTACGATGCGATATGTACGCCTCCCCAGAGCCAAGCGCAACATATTATAGGAGTGTAGAGAGCTGAATTCCATGGAATCGGCGTGTGTAGCTGGTGAGTCAAAGCAAGTCATACCTAACCCAAACAAATATAACCTAAACAAACGAAGCCTAACTCAACGTAACCAGCAGCGACCACTTTTGCTGGCCAACCCAGAGACAAGCATGGAATATTAGAGGACAGTAAGACGCAGAAAGCCACCGAATATCATTGTATAGCACAGAAGTCAAAGCCATCGTGACAAAACGTGACCCATTCTACCCTAACCAAACGTAACATAACACAACCTTTCGTGCCAAGACAGCTATAGCTGCCGCAGCCCCTCCCCAAAGTCGAGCATAGTATAGAAGAGCTGTGTAGAGCTCCGAAATCAACCGAATAGCAGTGTATAGTACTTAAGTCAAACCTACCCTGTCCTAACCCCTACAAACTTAATATAATCAAGCGTATCCTAACTTAACACAACGTGCCGATACCACTATTGCTGGAAGCCCCAGAGCCAAGCAGAACAAATTAGAGCACAGTAGAGTGCAGGAACCCTCCGAATAGGAGTGCATAGCAAAAAAGTTAAAGCCAGACCCTCCTAGCCTAACCAATCGTAACGTAACCATACGTAACACAACTTAACCTGTCTTGACGATACCACTACTGCTGGACTCCGAGAGACAAGCGGTACATATTAGAGGTGAGTAGAAAGCAGATGGCCATAGAATCCCAATGTATAGCGGAAAAGTCGAAGCTACCCGAACCTAACCGTAGCTAACACAGTCTAACGAAACGTAGGCTATCTCAACTTAACTTTGCCGGGCCACAACTACTAGAGTTCCCAGTGACAGGCAGAACGTTCTAGAGCACAGTAGAGCGTAGAAATCCACCGAAAAGCAGCGTATAGCACAAAGTCAAAGCTATCCTCCCCTTCCCCTACCTAACATAGCATGTCCAAGCGTAACCGTACAAACCTTTCGTGCCACGACCACTATTGCTGGTCTACCCAGATTCGAGCAGAGTGTAGCAGAGCAATGTAGAGCGCAGAAATGCACCGAATTGTAGTGTATAACTTAAAAGTCAAAGCTACCCTCTCCTAACCTATCCAAACGTAATACAATCACACATACCATAGCACAGCCGAACGCGCCGAGACCACTATTGCTGGAATCCCCAGAGCCAAGCAGAATATATCAGAGGAGAGTAGGGGGCAGAAGTCCATAGGATGGAGGTGTATAGCAGAAAAGTCAATGGCACCCTAACCTGATACAGGCTAACTCAACCTATCCAAACGTAACCTATCTCAAACTAACGTGCCGAGACAACCATTGCTGGCCCACTCGAAGCCGTGCTGAACGTATTAGCACATAGTATAGTGCATAAATCCGCCGAAAAGCAGTGTATAGCACAAAACTCGAAGCAATCCTTTCCTAACACAACCAATCGAAGCTCAACCAAACGTAACATAACTGGCCCTAAGGTAACGCGATCACTATTGCTTGTCTCCCACAGCCAAGCAGAATGTTTTACAGGAGAGTAGAGGCCAGAAATGCATAAAGTATCAGTGTATAGCAGAAAAGTCAGAGCTACCCAGACTTAACCCCAACAAATATAGCCTAACTGAACGGAGCATAACTCAACATCAGGAGCCGCGACCACTATTGCTGGACATCCCGGGGCCAAGCAGAATACATTCCAGCGCAGTAGATCGCGGAAATACACCGGACAACAGCATATGCCAAGAAGGGCATAAATATCCTAACCAAACCTAAACGAACATAACCTAACCAAACGTAGCCTATCTCAACCGAACGTGCAGAGACCACAATTGCTGGCATCTACGGAGCAAAGCAGAATATACTGGGTAACAGTAGATCGCAGAAGTCCACCGAATAGCAGTGTATAACGCAAAGGTCAAAGCTATCCTTTCGTTTCATAACCAATTGTAACATAACCAAGTGTAACCTAACCCATCTTAACGTGCCTAGACCAGCATTGCTGGCCTCTCCAGAGCCAAGCAGAACATATCTGGGGAGAATGGAATGCAGAAGTCAATGGAATGGCAGAGTGTAGCAGAAAGGTCAAAGCTAACCAAACGTAACCCGTAATAACATAACCTATCCAAGCATAACGTATCAGAACCTAAAGTGCCGCGGCCGCTATTGTTGGCATTCCCAGATACAAGCAGAACAAATTAGAGCATAGTATAACAGAAGGCATCAGAAGGGAGTAAATCACAGAAGTACATGCAATCGCAGTGCATACCAGGAAATTCAAGGCCACCCTATCCTAATCCAAACAAACAGAACATAACGAAACATAGCCTACCTCATACTGGCATGCCTAGACCGCTATTGCTGCCCTTCTCAGAGCCACGCACAATATACTAGATAGCTGTGGAGCGCAGAAATCCACCATATATTTGTGTACAGCACGCAATTTAAAACTACCCTGACCAAACTTAGTCTAACCCAACCTAACCGAACGTAACCCAACTCAAAACAACGAGCCAAGTACACCATTGCTGACCGCCGCAGAGTCAAGTCGAAAGCATTAGAGCGCTGTAGGTCGCAGAAATCCACCTAATAGGTAACGCTAGCGTTAAGGTCAAAGCTGCATCTCCTAACCTAACCAATCGTAACATAGACAAACGTACGCTAACTAAGACTATCGTGCAACGACCACTGTTGCTGGCCTCCACAGAGCCAAGCAGAACACATTAGCGGAGAGCAGACACCAGAAGTCCATAGAATCGCAGTGTATATCAGATAAGTCAAAGTTACACTAGCCTAACCCAAACCAATCGAACATAGCCAAACGTAGCTTAACTCAACCTAACGTGCCGTGACCACTATTATAATAGCAGCGTACAGCACAAAAGTTGAAGCTATCCTGACCAAACTTATTCCAACCCAACCTAAGCGAACGTACGGTGTTTCAGCATAACGTGCCGAGACCACTACCTCTGGCCTTCCCAGAGCCAAACTGAAAACATTACAGACATGTAGGGCGCCGAAACTCACCTAATAGCAGACTATATCTTTAAAGTCAAAGCTATCCCCTCGTACCTGGTTAATGGCAACATTTAGAAACGTAGTTTAATGAACCTAACGTGCCGCGACTAGTACTGCTGGCCTCACCACAGCCAAGCAGAAATCATTAGTGGAGAGTAGAATGCACAAATCAAAAGAATTGCAGTGTATATCAGAAAAGTCAGAGCCACCAAAACCTAATCCAAAGGAACAGAACATAGCCTAACATAGCGTAACTAAACCTATCGTGCCGAGACAGGCATTGCTGGCCTCCCAAGAGCCATGCTGGAAGCATTAGAGCAATGTGGAATCAGAAATCCACCTTATGTCAGACTACAGCTCAAAAGTCAAAGCTGTACTCTCCTAACCGAACCAACCGTAACACAAGCAAACGTATCCCAACTCTTCATAACGTACCGCGACCGCTAAAACTGGCCCCACATAGCCAAGCAGAACACATTTGTGGAGTCCACAAGGCAGAAATCCATAGAATCGCTGTGTATACCAGAATAGTCAAAGCTACCAGAACCCAACCCAAACCAACGGAACATAACCAAACATGGCATTTCTCGACCTAACGTGCCGAGACCGCTATTCCCGCCCACTCAGGGCGAAGCAGGACATACTAAAGCGCAGTAGAGTGCAGGAATCCTCCGAATAACAATGTACAGCACAATAGTTAAAGCTACCCTAGCCAAACTTAGCATAACCCAGCCAAACCGGACATTACGTCGCCTAACATAATGTACTGAGGCCAATATTTATTGGCTTCCCGGAGCCAGGTTGAAACAATTAGGGCACTGCATGGCGCAGGAATCCACCTAATAGCGGACTATAGCACTAAGGTCTGGGCTATCCTCTCCTTACCTAACCAATCGTAACATAACCAAACGTAATCTAACCCTACCTGACGTGCTGCGACGACTGTTGCTGGCCTCCCCAGAACCAAACAGAACGCACAAGTGGAGAGTGCAACGCTGATATTCATAGAATCGCAGTGTATATCAGAAAAGCCAAAGCATCCCGAACATAACCAGAACCAACAGAACGTGACTAAGCATAGCCTAACTCAACCTAACGTGCAGAGACAGTAATTGCTGCCCTCCCCAGATCCCAGGAGGAAGCACTAGTGCGTAGTAGAGCGCAGAAGTCCACCGAAAGGCAGTGATCAGCATAAAAGTTGAAGCTACCCTGTCCAAACTTTACCCAACCCAATCTAACCGAACGAAACCTGACCCAACATAAGGTACCGAGACCACCATTGCTGGCCTTGCCAGAGCCAGGCAGAAGATGTCAGAGCACTGCGGGTAGCATAAATCCACCTAATTGCATGCTATGACAATAAAGTCAAGGCTACCCTCTCCTATCCAAACCAATCGTTATGTAACCAAACGTAAGCTATCTCAACCTAAAGTGCCGCAACCACTGTTGCTGACCACCCCATAGCCAAGCAGAATACATTAGTGTAGAGTGGGAGGCAGAAATCCGTAGAATCGCCGTGTATATCAGAAAAATCATGACTACACATAACTAACCCATACCAACGGAACATAAGCAAGCACAGCCTCACGCAAACTAAGGTGCGGAGACCGCTATTGCTGCCAGCCACAGGAGCAAGCAGGCATGCTACAGCTAAGCAGAGCGCAGAAGTCCACCATATATCAGTGTACAGAACGAAAGCTAAAGCTATCCCAACGAAACTTAGCCTAACCCAACCTAACCGGACATAACTTGACTCAACATAATGTGCCGAGGCCACTATTGGCGGCCTTCCCAAAGCCAAACTGAAAACATTAGAGCACTGCGGGGCGCAGATATCCACCTAATAGCAGACTATAGCACTGAAGTCAAGCCTACCCTCTCCTAACATAACCAATCATAACATAGCTCAACCTAACGTGCCACGACCACTACTGCTGGCCTCCCCATAGCCATGAAGGACACATCAGTGGAGAGCAGAACGCAGAAACCCGTAGAATCGCAGCGTATATCAGAAAAGTCAAAGCGACTCAAACCTAACCCAAAACAACTGAACATACCCATACCTAGCATAACTAATCCAAACGCGCCAAGACAGCAATTACAGCCATCCGCAGATCCCAGCAGGACATGCTAGAGCACAGTCGATCGCACAAATCCACCGAATAGCAGTGTACAGCATAAAATTTAAAGCTATCCTAACCAAACTTAGCCAGGCCCATCCTAACCGAACGTAACATACCTCAACATAACGCGCCGGAAATACTACTCCTGGCGTTCCCAGAGACAAACTGAAAATACTAGGGCACTGCAGAGCGCTGGAATCCACCTAACAGCGGACTACAGCACTAAAGTGAAAGCTATCCACTGCTAACCCATCCATTCTTAACGTAACTCAACCTAACCTACCGCGACCACTATTTCTGGGCTCTCCAGAGCCAAGCAGAATACATTAGTGTCTGGTAGCTCGCATAAATTCATAGAATCGCAGTGTGTATCACAAAAGCGAGGGCTACACAAAGCTAAACCAAACAAACAGAAAATAGCCAAACATAACCTGTCTAAATACAACGTGCCGAGAATGCAATTGCTGCCCTTCCCAGAGCCAAGCAGGACAAACTAGAGCACAGAAGAGCGCGGATGTCCTCCAAATAGAAGTGTACCGCACAAAAGTTGAAATTGCCCTGAACAAGCATAGCCTGACGCAACCTAACAAAACATAACCTGCCTCAACGTAACGTGCAAATGCCACTATTGCTTCCCTCCTCAAAGCAAAGCAGGTCATACTAGAGCAAAGAAGTCCAAGGTGTAGCTGTGCACAGCACAAGGGTTATGGCCATCCTATCCATAACTAGTCTAAGCCATCCTAACCGAACGTAAGACGACACAACATAGCGCGCCGAGACAACTATTGCTCGGCTTCCCGGGACAGGCTGAAGATATTGGAGCACTTTAGGACGCAGTGGGCCACCTAACAGCGTGCTATATCACTAAAGTCGAAGCTATCCCCTCCTATCCTACCAAACCGTAACATAACCGAACATAACATCAATTGCAGGTCTTCACAGAGTAAAGCAGAGCACATCAGGGGAGAGTAGAACGCTGAAATCCATAGAATCGCAGGATATATCTGAAAAGTCAAAGCAACACAAACCAAAGACAAACAAATAGAACGTTACCTAACATGACCTAACTCAACCTAACGTGACGAGACCGCTATTGCTGCCCTCCCCAGAGACAAGCAGGTCATACAATACCACAGTAGAGCGAAGAAATCCACCGAATATCAGTGTACAGTGCAGAAGTTGAAGCTAGCATTGCCAAACACAGCGTAACTCTACGTAACCGAACGTAACCCGACAAAACATAACACGTCAGGGCCACCATTGCTAGCCTCCCAGAGCCAAACTGAAAACGTTAGAGCACTGCAGGTCGCATAAGTCCACCTAATATCAGTCTATAGCTGTAAGGTCAAAGATAACCCCTCTTACCAGATCAATAGTAACATCCACAAACGTATACATAACACAACCTAACGAGGTGCGACTTGTACTGCTGGCCACCCCAGAGCCAAGCGGAACGCACTAGTGGAGAGTAGAACGCAGAAGACCATAGAATCGCAGTGTATGTCATTAAAGTCAAAGCTACACGTGCCCAACCCAAATCAACGGAAAACCAACTAACGGGGCATAACTCAACCTATACTGCCGAGACCGCAACTGCAGCCATACAAGAGCCGAGCAGGACATACTCGAGCACGGTGCAGAGCAGAAATCCACAGAATAGCAGCGTAAAGCACAAAACTTGATCCTACCCTAGTCAATCTTAGGTTAACCCAGCATAAACGAACGTAACCTGAGAAAACATAACTTGCCGAGAACACTATTCCTGTCCTTCCCAGACCGAAGCTGAAAATATTAGAGCGCCATAGGCCGCACAGATGCACCTAATATCAGACTACAGCACTACAGTCAAACCTATCCTCTCCTAACCTAACCCAACGTAATACAGACGACCATATCCTAACTCAACCTAACAAGCCAGGACCGCCAGTGCTGCCCTCTACAGAGCCAGGCAGGACATACTAGAGCACAATAAATCCCAGGGATCCACCGTGTAGCAGTGTACAGCACTGAAGATGAAGCTATACTCCCCAAACTTAGAATAACCCTACCTAACAGAATATAACCTGACATAACTTAATGTGCCAAGACTACTATTGCAGGCCTTCCCAGAGCCAAGCTGTAAACACTGGGCTCTTCAGGGCGCAGAAATCCAGTTAATGGCAGACTATAGCACTAATGTCAAAGCTCCCATCTACTAACATAACCAATCGTTGAAATCCAAAGGTAACATAACTCAACCTAACGGTCCGTGGCCACTATTGCTGGCCTCGCCAGGGCCAAGCAAAACACATTAGTGGAGAGTAGAACGCTGACATCGGTGGAATCGCAGTGTATATAAGAAAAGTCAAAGCTACCCAAACCTAACCAATGCCAAAGGGACATAACCAAACATAGCATGATTCATACTATCGTGACGTAACCGCTATTGCTGCCCCCAGCCAGAGACAAACTGGGAACACTACAGCACTGCAGCGCGCGGAAGACCACCGAATAGAAGTGTACAGCGCAAAAGTTAAAGCTACACTGTCCAAGCTTCTCCTAACCCAAGCTAACTGGGCGTTGCCTGACTCAACATAATGTGCCCAAACGATAATTACTGGCATTCCCGGAGACTGGCTCAAGATATTATAGCACTGTAGGTCGCAGAAGTCCACCTAATCGCGGACCATAGCATTAAAGTCAAAGCTACCCTCTCCTAACCAAACCAAGCGTAACATAACCGAAGGTAACCTAGCTAAACCTAACGTGCCACTAACACCATTGCTGGTCCTGCCAGAGGAAAGCTGAACTCATTACATCTCAGAAGAGCGCAGAAACCCGCCGAATGGTGGTGTATCGCGCAATAGTCGGAGCTAGCCCCTCCTAATCAAACAGAACGTGACGGAACCAAACGTAACATAACTCAAACGAACGTGCCGCGACCACTATTGCTGGCCACCCCAGAGTCGAGCGGAGTGTAGGCGAGCGGAGTAGAGCGCAGAAATCCACCGAATAACAGTCTATGCCAGGAAAGTCAGAGCTATGCAAACCTAACCCACGGAAGCATACCCTAACCAAACGTAACCTAGCACGACCTATCGTACCGATACCACTACTGCTGGGCTAGCCAAAACGAAGCAGTGTATATTAGAGCATAGTACGGCGCAGAAGTTCAACGAGTAGCAGTATATGGTACAAAAGTCAATGCTATCATCTCCTACTCTAACCAGACGTAACATAACCAAACGCAGCCCAAATAAAGCTAACGTGCCGGGAACACAATTACTGGCATCCGCAGAGTCAAGCAGAGTATAGTAGAACAGAGTAGATGGTAGAAACAGGCCGAGTAGCAGTGTATAGCACAAAAGCCTTATCTACCCTGACCTAATCTGTCCGAACGTAATATAACAAAGCGCATCCTAGCTTAACCTAACGTGCTAGGACCACTATTGCCGGATTCCACTGAGCCCAGTAGAGTATACTACAGCACAACTGATCGCAGAAAGCCTCGAATGAGCAGCGAGTAGCTCGAATGCCAAAGATATCGTAAGCTCACATGACCTAGCGTGAACTAACCAAACGTAGGATAACTAACCCTGATGAGACGAGACCACGACTGCCGGCATCCCCTGCGCCGAGCAGAATATTCCAGAGAGCAATAGAGAGCAGAAGTCCTCCGAAGAGCTGTGTATAGCGCAAAAGTCAAAGCTACCCTCTACTAACCAAGCAAACAGTAACATACCCAAACGCAACGTAACTCAAATCATCGTGAAGCGACCATTATTGCTGGCCTCCCCAGCGTCAGGCAGAGTATAGCACAGCAGAATAGGGCGCAGAAATTAACCTAATAGCTGTCCGTGCCAAGAAGGTCAAAGCTACCCAAACAAAACCCAAGCACATATAACCTGACCATACGTTACTTAACTGTACCTAACATGGGGAGAATACTATTGCTGGCCTGCCCAGGGCCAAGCAGATCATATTAGAGCACGGAAGAGTGCAGAAATCCGCCGGAAAGTAGTGCATAGCACTAACGCCAATGACAACGCAACCTCACCTGTCCGAAACCTAACCTAAAGGAACGTATAGAAACTAAACATATCGAGGCGAGACCATTATTGCTATCCTCTCCGGTGCCAAGCAGAACATACCTGAGCACAACAGAGCGCAGGAATCCACAGAATGGCATTGTATAACACGAAAGTAGAAGCTATGCAAGCACGACCCAGACTAACATAACTTGACCGAACGTAGCATAAGTCATACCTTCTAGACAGGACCGATACTGATGGCCTCCGCGCGGCCAAGCAGAAGATATTAGAACAGAGTAGGAAGCAGATATCCACCGAATAGCATTGTATAGCACAGAAGTCAAGGCTATCATATCCTAACCTTGCCAGCGTGCACACGAGAAGGCGAAACCTTATTCAACCTAACGCGCCGAGAACACTATTGCTGGCCTATCCAGAGCCAATCAGGGGATGTCAGAACACAGTAGAGCGCAGAAGTCCGCGGATAGTAGAGTATAGCACAAACGTCTCATCTATACTGACCTAACCACGCCGAACGTAACATAGCCAAACGTAGCATTAATGACCCCAACATGCCGAGAACACTATTGCTGGCCTCCCCAGCGCCGAGGAGAATATACTAGGGCACAGCAGAGCGCAGAAATCCACCGCATTGCAGTGCAAAGCACAAAAGCGGAAGTCAACGTAGCATAACCTGACATACCCCAACCAACCCAAACGTAGTGAAACTCAACATAGCGTGACAAGGCCAATATTGCTGGCCTCCCCAGAGAAAACCAGTATATACTGGAACACAGTAGCGCGCAGAAATCCCCCGCGTTGCACTGTGTGGCACAAAAGTCTGAGCTACCCTATCCTAACATAACCAATCGTAACATACACAACCGTAATCCAACCCAACCTTACGCGCAGCGAACAATATAGCTGACATCCACAGCGTCGAGCAGTGTATAGTAGAGTTACGTAGGGCGCAGAAATCCACCGAATAGCAGTGCATAGCACTAGAGTCGAAGATACCCTGACCTAACGTGACATAACCTAACCTAACCATACGTAGCATAGCTCAACATAACGTGCCGCGATAACTGCTGCTGTCCTCTACAATGCCAAGCAGAATGTAGTAGAGCACAGTAGACCATGGAAATCTGCCGAATAACAGTGTATAGCACGAAAGTCAAAGTTATCCTAAACAAATTTATCCTAACATAACCTAGCCGAACGCAATATAACTGAACCTGACGTGCCACGAACACTGTTGCTCGCCCCCACACCAGAGTAGAGCAGCGCGAACTAGAGCAGGGCAGAGCGCAGAATTCCACCGCAATGAAGATAATAGCGGAAAAGTCGAAGATATCCTAACCCAACCTGACCTAACCTGATATAACCGAACGTACAATAGCGCAACACAGCGTGCAGCGGCCGCTGCTCCCGGCCTCCCAAGAGCAAAGCAGATTGTAGCATCGCAAAGTAGATCACAGAAGTCCGCCGACAAGCGGTGTAAAGCACAAAAGTCAAAGAAGCCTCTCCCATCATAGCCGAACGTGTCCCAACCAAACGTGGCATAGCTAAACTTCACGCGACGAGACCACAATTGCTGGCGTCCACAGAGACAAGCAGAATATACTAGAGGACTGTCCAGAGCCAGGCGTGAATAGCGCAAAAGCCGAAGGTAACCTAACCTAACGAGACCAAACCTGACCTAACCTAGAGTAGCACAGCTCAACGCAACGTGCCGCGACCACTGCTTCTGGCCAACACAGAGTCAAGCAGTATGTAGTAGAGCACAGTAGACTACAGAAATACACCGAGTAACAGTGAACAACACGAAAGTGGAAGCTATAATTGTCAAACGTCGCCTAACCTAACCTAACCGCTCGTAACACAACCCAACCTAACGTGCCGCAAACACTATCGCTCGCCTCCGCAGAGTCGAGCAGAGTATAGTAGGGAAATGTAGTGAAGACAAATACACCGAGTAGCAGTGTATAGCGCAAGGGTCTAGGATATCCTAATATAAAATGACTAGGATATCCTAATAACATGTAGCGTCCACAGATCCTGGCCTCACCAGAGCCACGATGGGTGTTGTAGGGTACAGTAGATCACAGCAATCCACCTGACAACAGTGTATAGCACGAAGGTCAGAACTATTCTAACCATACTGAGGAAAACCTGACCTAACCAAACGTTACATAACTCAACCTAACATGCCGCGGCCTGCATTGCTCGCCTCCGCAGAGTTGTGCGTACTGTGGTGGAGCAATGTAGACCGCAGAAATCCACCGAATAGCAATCTACAGCACAAAGGTTGCAGATATCCTAACCTAAACTATTCTAACCTAACCTAACTAAACGTAACATAACTCAACATAACTCACCACGTCCATCATTGCTGGCCTCCCCAGAGTCAAGCAGAACTCACTAGAGTACAGTGGGCTGCAGAAGTCCATAGAATCGCAGTGTAGACCACAAAGGTCATATCTACCGTGACCAAACCCAAGTTAATATAACTTAACCAAACGTAGCAGACCTCAACGTAACAAGCCTCGGTCACTATTGCTGGGCTCCCCTGGGCAAAGCAGAATGTAGCAGAGCGCAGTCGAGCGCAAGAATCCACCGAGCAACGGTGTATAACACGAAAGACAAAGCTACACTTGCCGAAATTTGCTCAACCTAAACTAACCAAGCGTAACCTAACTAAACCCATCATGCCGAGACCAATACTGCAGGCATTCCCGGGGACAATTACAATATAGCGGAGCACATAACAGCGCAGGAATACTCCGAATAGCTGTGTATAGCGCGAAAGTCTAAGATAACCAGACCGAGCTTCACTAAACCTAACCTAGCCAAGCACAACCTAACATAAACTAAAGTGCCACGAACGCCATTGCCCGCCTCCCCAGTGACGGGCAGATTATAGTAGAGCAATGTAGAGCGTAGAAATCGACCGTGCAGCAGTGTACAGCGCAAACGTAAAAGAAATCCTCACCAAGCCTTCCTAACCTGACCTAACGAAAAGGAACCCATCTCAACATGACGTACCGCGACCACTATTACTGGCAACCCCGGAGCCAAGCGGGACATATTAGAGCTCAGTAGATAGCAAATATCCACCGGATAGTAGTGTATGATGCAAAAGTCTAATATACTGTATCATAACCTGGCCAAACGTAACACAAGCGAACGTAGCGCAAATCAACCTAGCGTGCTTTGACCACCATTGCCGGCCTCCCAGGTGCTAAGCAGAACGTAGCAGAACACAGTAGAGTACTGTAGTCCACCGCAATAGTGTGTATAGCACATAAGTCGAAGGTATCATGTTCAAACTTACCCTAACCTAACCAAACCAAACGTAACCTAACCCTAACCAACGTGCCACGATCACTAACTCTCTCCACCGCAGTGTCGAGCAGAGCATAGTAGAGCAATGTAGCGCGCGAGAATCCGACGAGAAGCAGCGTATAGCGTAAAAGAAAAAGAAATCCCGACCAAATGTTCCTAACCCAACCTAACGAAATGAAACATATCACAACCTGACGTGGCGAGACCACTGTTATTGACCATCTCATATCCAAGCAGAACATATTAGAGCGCAGTAGAGAGTAGATATCCACCGGATAGAAGTGAATGGCACAAAACCTAAAGCTATTCAGTCCTAACACAACCAAACTCATCATTTACAAACGTAGCCTAACTGAGCCCAACGCGCCGGGACCACTGATGCTGAAAAGGCAGGCAGAAAATGTTAGAACACAGCAGAGCGCAGATATGCTCGGATTGCAGTTTATAGCACAAAAGTTTGAACTATCCTGTCCAGACCACACCAAACCTATCACAACCAAACGTAGCATAGAGTAACCTAACGTGCCGAGACCGTCATTGCTGGCCACCACAGAGCCAAGCAGAAAATATTAAAAGACAGTAGTGCGCCGAAACCCGCGGACAGAAGAGTGTAGCACAAAAGTCTATGCTATGTTTCCATAACTTCACCAAACATAACATAGCCAAACGTAGCATAACTCAACCTATCATGTCGATACCACTATTGCGGACCTGCCCAGGTTCCAGCAGAATATACTAGAGCACGGCGGAGCGCAGAAATCCATCACGCTGCTGTGTGTAGCACAAAAGTCAAACATATAGGAACCCAAACTTACATTAGCTTACCTAACTAAATGTAGTGTAATCCATCTCAACGTGCTGAGACCAATACTGCTGTACTCCCTAGAGGCCATCAGAACATATTGGAGCACAGCATGGAGGAGAAATCTATCAAATAGGAATATATATCACATAAGTCGCGGATATAGTATCCTAACCTCACCAAACGGTACATAGACCAACGTAGCGTAACTCATCCTAACGTGCCGAGACCATCGTTTCGGGCATCACCAGGCCCAAGCAGAATATAACACAGCACAGCGGACCGCAGGAATCCACCGCATTGCAGTGCACATCAGCAAAGTAAAACATATCCCGGCCTAACTTTACCAAACCTAACCTACCCAAAGGAAGTGTAACTCAGCATAACGTGACGAGACCGATATTGCCGGCCCCTCCAGTGCCAATGACAGCATAATAGAGCACAATAGAGTGCAAAAATCCTCCCGACAGCAGCAATTATCACAAAAGTCAAATTAGCCTATCCTTACCTATCCGAACGTAACATAGCCAAGCGTACCATAACCCAAGCTAACTTGACGGCAACACTATTGGTGGACTCCACAGGGACAAGCCGCATGCACTAGGGAGCAGTAGTGCGCAGAAATCTGCCGCATTGTAGTGAAAAGCTCAAAAGTCGAAGATATCATAACCCAACGTGACCTTACCTAACCTAACCAAACGTAGAATAACCCAGCATAACGTTCCGCGAGCACTGCTGCAGGCGTCCCGAGAGACAAGCAGAATACAGTAGAGCACAGTAGATCACAGATATCCACCGGAAAGCAGTGTATAGCACGGAAGCCAAAGCTATCCTGACCAAACTTGACCTATCCTAATCAACCCAAACGCAACCTAACACAGCCTAACGTGCCACGCCCACTATTGCTAGCCATCCCAGATTCTGGCAGAAGACATAAGAGACAGTGGAGCGCAGATATCCATAGAATCGCAGTCTACAGCACAAGAGTCATAAATATCCGAATCTAACCCAAGCTAACGCATCACAACCAAACGTAGCCTAACTCAACATAACGTGCCGCGACCACAATTGCTGACCTACCCAGGGCCAAGCTGAATATGGTAGAGTAGAGTCGAGCGCAGAAGTCCTACGAATAGCTGTGTACAGCACGAAAGGCAAAGATAAACTGGCCGAGATTAACCTAGGCAAACCTAACCAAGCTTTGCATAATTAAAACTAACATGCCGAGACCACTATTGCTGCCCACCCCATGAGCCAAGCAGAATATGCTAGGACACAACAGAGCGCAGAAATCCCCCGCATTGCAGTGCAAAGCATAAAAGCGGAATATACCATAACACAACCTGGCCTAACCTAACATAACCAAACGTAGCATTGCTCAGAATGACGAGCCGCGACCACAGCTCCTGGCCTCCGCAGACGAAAGCAGAATGTAGTAAAGCACAGCAGATCACCGAAGCCCACCAAATAACAGTGTACAGCGCGAAAGTCAAAACCACCCTAACCATACTTATCACAACCCAGCCTAACAAAACGCATAGTAACACAACCTACCGTGTCACGACCACTATTGCGCGTCTCCCAATAGTCGAGCAGGGTATAATAGAGCAATGTAGAGCACAAAAACCCACGTAATGGCAGTGTATAGTGCAAAAGACAAAGAAATCCGAACAGAACCTTCCCAACGTAACCTAACGGAACGTTACCTAACTCAACCTAACGAGCGGAGACCACAATTACTTGCGCCCACAGCGTCATGCAGAGCATATAAGAGCGCATTAGAGCGCAGAAATCCTCTGAATGGCAGTGTATCGCACTGAGGTCAGAGTAGCCATTCCTAACCTAGTCGAACGTAACAATTCCGTACGTAACCTAACACAACCTTACGTGCCGAGACACTATTGCTGGCCTCCACAAAGCCAAGCAGGGTATACTAGAGCACAGCAGAGCGCAGATATCCTCCTCATTGCAGTTTATAGGAGATAAGTCAGATACCCAAACATTACCTCACCAAATCTAACATAAACAATCGTAGCCATCTCAAAATAACGTGCTGAGACAACTATTTCTGTGCTCCCCAGAACCGACCAGAACATACCAGAGCAGGCTAGTGTGCAGAGGTCCACCGAATAGCAGTGTACAGGACAAGAGTCAAAGCTGTCCCATCCTAGTTTATCCAACATTTCCGTAACCAAACGTAACCTAACTCAACCCAACGAGCCGAGTCGGCTATTGCCGGCATCGACAGAGCCAAGCAGATAATGTTAGATCACATTAGAGCACAGAAGTCCAACACATTGCAGTGCTTGGCACGAAAGTCAAAGCGGACCTAACCCAACATGACCTATCCTAACCGAGCCAAACGTAGTCTAGCTCAACATAACGTGCCGCGACCGCTATTGATGGACTCCGTGGGGCCAAGAAAAACAAATTAGAGAATATTAGAGCGCAGCAATCAAACGAAAAGCATTGTTTTGCGCGAAGGACGTGGATACCCAAAGCTTACCTGACCCAATCTAACTTAACCAATCGTAGCGCAACACAACATAACGTGCCGAGGCCACTGTTGTTGCGATCCACAAAGCCTGGCAGAACATACTAGAGCACACTAGAGCGCTGAAGCCCACCTAATAGCAGAGCATAGCACAAAAGTCAAAGCTACCCTTACCGAACTTGACCCAACCGAAACTAACCAAACGTAACCTAACTTACATTAAGGTGCCGAAACCAACATTGCTGGCATTCCCAGGTCTAAGCAGAATATTGTAGAGCACAGTAGAGCGCATAAATCCTCCGGAAAGCAGTGTATAGCGCGAAAGTCTATGTTAACATGACCGAACTAAACCCAACATAACATAACCAAACCTAACAAAACCTAACGTGCCGAGGGTACTATTGCTGGTCTCCCGAGATCCAAGCGAAAAGTATTGGATCGCAGTAGATCGCGGAAAGCCGTGGATAGCAGTTTATAGCGCAAAAATCTAAACTGCCGTATCCCAACCTCACGAAACGTAACACAACCGAACGTAGTACAACTCACCCAACGTGCCGGCACCACCATTGCTTGCCACTCAAGAGCCAAGCGGGATAGGCTCGGGCGCAGCGGAGCCCGGAAATTCTCCGCATTGCCGTGTACAGCACAAAAGTCAATCATACGATGACCTAACATGTCCTAAACTAACTTATCCAAACGTAGTGTAACTAAAAATAACATGACGCGACCAACATTGCTTGCTTCTCCAGAGCGAACCAGAGCATATTAGAACACATTGTAGCGCAGAAATGCACCGACAGCAGTGAAAAGCACAGGAAGATGAAGTTGCCTAACCTAACCCAGCCATACGTAACATAACCGAATGCAACCTAATACAGCCTAACATGGCCAGGCCACTATTGCTGGCCTCCAGAGAGACAAGCAACATGGGCTAGGGCGCGGTGGCGCGCAGAAATCAACACAACTGTAGTGAACAGCACAAACGGCGTAGATATCCTATCACAACCTGGCACAAGTTACCCTAACCAAACGCAGCATAACTCAATATAACGTGCCGCGACCGCTGCTCCTGGCCTCCCGATAGCCAAGCAGAGTGCAGTAGAGCACAATAGGTCACAGAAGTCCACCGAATAACAGCGTATGCCACGAAAGTCGAAGCGAACTAGACCAAACTTAACCTAACCTGACGTAACCAAGCTCAAACTAACACTACCTAACGTGCCACGACCTCTATTGCTCGAATCGCCAGAGAGGAGCAAAGTACAGCAGAGCAATGCAGAGCGCAGGAATACAACCAAAGCAGCGCATGCCACAAAGGTCTAATATATTCTATACTAACCTAACCAAACTTGACATTATCAGACATAGCATAACCTTAACTAACGTGCCGAAGTCACTATTGCTGGCGTCCACAGAGCCAAGCATTATACACCAGAGCACAGTACAGTGCAGAAATACAATGCACTGCAGTGTATAGCATAAAATTCAAAGTAGCCCATCCAAACCTGGCCAAACGTAGCGTATGCAAACGTAGCCCAACTCAACCTAACACGACGAGACAACTATTTCTGGCCTGCACAGAGAGAAGCAGAATGTACTAGAGCACAGGAGTCCGCCAGAATCGACCGCATTGCAATGAATAGCACAATAGTCAAAGATACACTAACCTAACCTGACCTAACCTTACCTAGCGCGACGTAACGTAACTGAACATAACGTGCCGCGAACACTGCTGGAAGCGTCCCCAAAGCCAAGCAGAATATATTGGAGGACAGTGGATCACAGGAATCCACCAGATAATAGTCTATGGTAAGAAAGTCAAAGGCACCCTATCGAAACCTAACCTAATCTAATGACACCCAACATAACATAACTCAAACTAACGTGCAAGGACAACCACTGCTCGCATCCCCAGTGTCGAGCGGAGTATGGTAGAGCAACGTAACGCGCGAGAAAGAAACGGATAGCAGTGTATACCGCAAAAGTGTAAGTGGCCAATCATAGCCAATCCAAACGTAGCACAAATCAAACTATTTCGTCCAATACAATGGATAGCAAAAGTGTAAGTGGCCAATCATAGCCAATCCAAACGTAGCACAAATCAAACTATTTCGTCCAGACCACTATGCATCACATCCCCAGAGTGGAGCAGACGGTTGTAGAGCAAGGTAGAACGCAGGAATCCACGGACTGGCAGTTTACAGAGGAAGAGTCGATATTTTCCTAACATAACCAGGCCGAACCTAACGTAACCTAACGTAGCATAGCTCAACTTAACGTGCCGCATACGCTGCAGCTGGTATCACCAGATTCAAGCAGAATGTATTAGTGCACTCTAGACCACAGAAATCTATCGAATACCAGTGTATAGCACGAGAGTCGAAGCTATCCTATCTAAACCTTACCAAACCTTACCTAATCATACATAACTTAACTCAAAATATAGTGCCACGGCCACTATCGCTCTACTCCGCAGAGAAGGTCAGAAAATAGTATAGCAATATAGAGCGCACAAATCCACCGAATATCAGTGTATAGCACAAAAGACACAGAAACCCTAACCATACCATCCTAGCCTAACCTAACGAAACGTAACGTATTTCAAACTAACGTGACAAGACCACCATTTCCGTCCACCCCAGAGCCAAGCAGAGCGTATTAGAGCACATTAGAGCGCGGAAATCCACCTTATAGCAGTTAGCAGCATAAAAGTAACACTATCCAAATCGAACGTAGCCAAACGTAACATGCCCAAACGTAGCCTAACTCAACCTAACAACACGAAACCACTGTCGGTGGCCTCGGCAGACACAAGCTGAACGTACAAGAGTGCAGTAGTACGCAGAAATCCACCGCACTGCAGAGAACTACGTAAAAGTCGTGGATAGTCTAACCGAGCATGAACAACCTTAACCTACACGAACAAAGCATAACTCAATATTACGTTCCGCGACTGCAGCTCTTAGGCTCCCCAGAGCCAAGCAGAATATGGTAGAGCACAGTCGATCGCAAAAATACAAGGAAGAGCAGTGTAACTCACAAAAGTCTAAGTAGCATAGCCTAATCTAGGTAAACATATACAAACGTAACGTATACGAGCTTGTACATGTTACTAGGTAACATACACAAACGTAGACCAACTCAACCTAACATGGCGAGGCCACGATTGCTGGCATGCAGAGAGGCCAGCAGAGTGTACTAAATCACGGTTGTCCACAGAAATCAACCACACTGCAGTGAATACCACAAATGCCGAAGGTACCCTAACCTAACCTGACATATCCAGACTGAAACCAACGTAGCATAAAGCAATACAGCGTGCAGCGTCCACTGCTGCTGGACTCCCTGCAGCCAAGCAGAATATGCTACAGCACAGCAGAGCGCAGAAAACCACCGCATTGCAGTGTATAGCACAAGAATCAAACGCATCCTGACATAACCTGACCAAAGCTAATGTATCCAAACGTATTTAGCTCAACATAACATAACGCGACGTGAACAATATTGCTGGCCTGCCCATAGCCAAGCAGAACACATTAGGGTGCAGGAGAAGGCAGAAATCCACCGAATATGAGTGCATAGCACAAAAGTGCAATATACCATAACCAAAGTTGACCTAGCATAACCTGCCCTAACGTAGAGAAGCTCAATATAGCGTGACGAAACCAATATTGCTGTCCTCCCCATATCCAAGCAGAACATGCTAGAACACAGTAGAAAGCAGAAATCCCAGGAATAGAAGTGTATTGCGCAAAAGTCTAGGCTACCGCTTCCTAACCTAGCCAAACGTATCACGAACATACTTAACCTTATTCAACCCAACGCGCCGAGATCACTGTTACTGGCCAGCCAATAGCCAACAAGAATATAATAAAGTATAATATAGCTCAGAAATCTGACGAATTGCAGTGTATAGCACGAAAGTCGAAGCTATCTGATCGTAACATGGCCAATCGTATGACAACCGAACGTATCCTAACTCAACGCAACGTCCCGCTGCCACTATCTCTGGCATCCGCAGAGCCAAGTAGAATATACCAGAGCAGAGAAGAGCGCAGAAATCCACCGCATTGCAGTATATAGCACAAAAGACATAGATGCCCTAACCCAACATGCCCTATCCTAACCTAGCCGAACATGGTCTAACTCAACATATGGCGCAGCTACCGCTATTAATGGCATACGTGGAGACAAGCAAAGCATGTCGGAGCAAATTAGAGCACAGAAATCCAACGAATAACGGTGCATAGCTCGAAATTCCAAGCCTCCCTAACCAAACATAGCCTAACCTGTCCTAACCAATCATAGACTAACGCAACATAACGTGCCACGGCCACTATTGCTCGCCGCCCCATAGCCGAGCGTAGTGTAGTAGAGCAATGTAGATCGCGGAAATGCACCGAACGGCAGTGTATCGCACAAAAGCCGAAGATACATTAACCTAACCTGTCCTAACCTAACCTAAACGAACGTAGCTTAGCTCAACATAAAGCGCCACCACCACTGCTGCTGGCACACACGCTGACAAGCAGAATATAGTAGAGCACATTAGATCACAGGTATTCACCGAAAAGCAGTGTATAGTACGAAAGTCAAAGTAGTCTGTCCAAGCCTAGCTAAACATAACATATCCAAGCGTCGTCTAACTCAACCTAACATTACGAGAACACTACTGGTGGCATCCCCAGAGCCAAGCAGACGTAGAGCGCAGGAATACGCGGGTAGCAGGGTATAGCACATAAGTCTAAGCTATACTATCATAACCTCACGAAACGCAACACATCCAAGCGTTGCATAGCTCAACCTAACGTGCCGAAGCCACAACTGCTGGTCACACCAGGTCCAAGCAGAATACACTTGAGAAGAGCAGGGCGCAGAAATCCGCCGCAATGCAGTGTAAAGCACAAAAGTCAAACATACTCCTACCTACCGTGACCTCACCTAACCTACCCAAAGGAAGTGTAACTGATCATGACGTGTCGAGACCAATATTGCTGGCCTCCCCAAAGTCAAGTTGAGCAAATTAGAGCACACCAGAGCGCAGAAATCCACCGCACTGCAGTGTATAGCACTAATGTCAAAGATAACCTAACCTAACATGACCTGACCTAAACCAACCAGACGTGACATAACTCACACTAACCTGCCGAGACCAATATTGCTGATATTCCCAGGGCTATGCAGAATACAGAAGAGCACAGTAGAGCGCAGAAATCCTCCGAATGGTAATGTACAGTACGAAGGTCTAAGTTTACCTGACTGTGCTTATCCAACACCTAATCTATCCAAACGTAACATAACACAACCTGTCGTGCCGAGACGACTATTGCTGGCCTCACCATATACATTCAGGAGATATTAGAACACAGTAGAGCGCAGAAATGCG
>NW_016937719.1:0-433 GCF_001483705.2 Eufriesea mexicana
AACATAACCAATCGTAACGTAACAAAGCGTAGCATTTCTCAACCTAACGTGCAGCAACCCCTACTTCTGGTGTCCGCAGAGGCAAGCAGGACATACAATAGCACAGTGGAGTTCCGAAATCAACCGAATAGCCGTGTAGAGCACAAAAGTTAAAGCTATCCTTACCAAACTTAGCCTGTCCCAGCCTATCCTATCGTAACCTGACCCATCATCACGTGTCGAGGCCACTATTGCTTTCCTTGACAGGGCCAAGCTGAAAATATTAAAGCACTGTAGGGAGCAGAAATCCACCTAATAGCAGACAATGGCACTAAGGTCTGAGCCATCCTTTCCTGACATAACCAACCGCAACATAACCAAGCGAAACCCAACTCAACCTAACGTGCCGCGACCACTATTGGTGGCTTGCCCAGAGTCAAGCGGAGAACGCTAG
>NW_016937719.1:1486-2163 GCF_001483705.2 Eufriesea mexicana
AGCAAAGCCCAAACCAACAGGACATAACCAAACATAGCCTGACTCAACCTACCCCGTCGACACAGCTATTGTTGCCATCCCCAAAGCCAAACAGGACATACCAGAGCACAGTAGAGCGCAGAAATCCACCGAAAAGCAGTGTACAGCGCAAGAGTTAAAGCCATCCTCACCAAACATTGGCAAGCCCAACCTGACTGAACGTAGCCTGGTTCATCATAACGTGCTGAGACCACCCTTGCTGACCTTGCCAGAGCCAAGCTGAAAACATGGGATCGCTGTATGGCGCAGAAATCCACCCAATAGCAGGATACAGCACTGAAGACAAAGCTATCGCCCCCTTGCCTAACCAATCGTAACATAGCCTAACGTAACATACCACAATCTAACGTGCCGCGACCACCATTGCTGGCCTCCGCAGAGCCAAGCTGAAAATATTAAAGCACTGAAGGGAGCAGGTATCCGCCTAATAGCAGACTATGGCATTAAAGTCGAAGCTATACTCTCCTAACATAACCAAACGTAACTTAACTCAACCTAACGTGCCGCGACCACTACTTCCGGCCTCCCTTGATACAAGCGGAACACAATATTGGAGAGTAGAATGCAGAAATGCGTACAATCGCTGTGTATATCAGAAAAGTCAAAGATGCCAATGTCTAACACGAACCAACGCAGCA
>NW_016937720.1:0-935 GCF_001483705.2 Eufriesea mexicana
TACACAAGGCTATTCTATGGACTTCTGCGCTCTTCTGTGCGATATCAATCTCTGCCTGTTTCAAGGGACGACAGGAGCAGCGGTCGCGGCGGGTCAGGCTGAGCTACATTACGTTCGGTTAGGCTAGTGTTTGGGTTGGGATAGCTCTGACTTTTGTGATATAAACTGCCACCCGGTCAGTTTCAGAGCCCTACATTACTCTGCTGTAGACAACTTGGTTCTCGTGCGGCCGGAAATAGTGGCCGCGGCGCAGTACGTTTAGATATTCTACGCTTGGCTAGGTTGGGATATATCAAACTAGGTTAGGATGTTATTGACTTTTATGCTGGACACTGCTATTCGGTGGATTTGTGCGCTCTACTCTCCTATAATATGTCCTGCTCGGCGATGAGGTGGACAGCAATAATGTTCGTGGCACGATAGGTTGATTTTGTTTACGTCTCGTTAGGTCGGGTTAGGCTATGTTTGGTTTGGATTCACGATCTCAGCATCAGCCAGTTCGGATTCCGGCATCGTCGGTCGACGATCGACGCGATCAAGCGCGTTCGTAGCCTGTCGGAGGCTGCCGTCGACCGTAGCGGAGTGGTGCTGGTGGTCGGTGTGGATATCGCCAACGCCTTCAACACCCTGCCCTGGGCCGCCATCCGGTGTGCCCTGTTGTACCACAGGGTTCCCCAATACATGATGGCGGTGATCGGCGACTATTTGGCGGAGCGCTCGATCGAGTATCCCGGACGATACTCGACCGTCGTGCGGGCGACGAGGGTTCCACAGGGATCGGTTCTCGGGCCGATCCTCTGGGACCTCACGTACGACGACGTGTTGCGCACTCCCCTCCCCCGCGGCCTGAGCCTGACGTGTTACACGGACGGCACGCTGGTGATGGCCGCAGGGTCGAGTCGGGAGGAGGCCACGCTGCGCGCGGAAAGCGGCGT
>NW_016937721.1:0-758 GCF_001483705.2 Eufriesea mexicana
CGCAGTATCCCGCCGAATATCAGTGCATAGCACAGAAGTCAAAGCCATTCCAACCAAACATAACAAAACCTTACATAACAAAATGAAACCTAGCTAAACCAAACGAGCCACGGCCACCATTTCTGGCCTCCACAAAGACAAACAGATACTTGCAGAGCAATAAGGAGCGCAGATACCGACCGTATAGATGTGTATAGCACAAAGGATAAAGCGATCCTAACCAAACATAACCGAACCTAACACAACTAAACGTAACTTGACCCAAACGAACATGCCACAGCAGTGCATTGCACAGGTATCGAACGAATTGCAGTGTTTGGCACGAAAGACAAGGCTATACTAACGAAACATATCCGGGCCTGACCAAGCCATGCGTAACATAACACAAGCTTGTGTGCCGAAACCACCATTGCTGGCCTCCCCAGAGAAAAGCAGAACATACTAGAGCACAGAAGAGCGCAGAAGTTTATCGCATAGCAGTGTACAGCACAAACATCAAAGCTGTCATATCCGAATCCGTCCAAACGTAATATAACCGCACGCAACATAACTTAACTTAGCGCGCCGAAACCACCATTGCTGGACTCCACAGAGCCAAGCAGGATATTCTGGAGCTCAGTAGAGCGCAGCGAGCCACATCAAATGGCAGTTTATAGCACAATAGTCAAGGATACCCGAACCTAAGAAGACCTACATAACCTAACCAAACGTAGAATGACAAAAAGTAAGGAGACGAGTTATCTATTGCTGGCCTCCAC
>NW_016937722.1:0-235 GCF_001483705.2 Eufriesea mexicana
TGGATGTATGTATGTATGGATGCATGGATGGATGGATGCATCGACGGTTGGAGGTACGGATGGTAGGATTTATAGATGTATGGGAGTGTGGTTGTATGTATGCATGGATGGATGGCTGTGTGATCGGATGCATGAATGGATGAATGGGTGTATGGATGGATGGATGGATGGATGGATGGATGAATGGCTGTATGGATGAATGGATGTTTGTATGGATGTACTTATGGATGGATTT
>NW_016937722.1:269-2613 GCF_001483705.2 Eufriesea mexicana
GTTTGGGTGGATAGATGTATGGGTTCGTGGATGTATGGACGGATGGATGTATGGATGGATGGATGTGTGATTGAATTGAGGTATGGATTGACGCATGCACGGATGAATGGATATATGGATGAATATTTGTATGGATGTATGTATGGGTGAATGTATTGATGGATTGGTGTATGGATGGATGGATTTATTGATGTACGTATTTATGAATTTATGGATGTATGGTTGGGCGGATATACGGTTAGATGGATGAATGAATGCATGTATGTATGGATGTATGTATGTATGAATGTATGGATGTAAGGATGTATGGATGTATGGATGTATAGGTGTGCGAATGCATGCATGTACGGTTGTGTGGATGTATGGCTGTATCTATGTATGGATGTAAGGATGGATGGATGGATGTATTGATGTATGTATTGAAGTATGTATGGATGGATGGATGGATGGATTGTTGTATGAGTGTATGGAACAATGGTTGTATGGATGGGTGGATGTATGGATGGATGGATGTATTCATGTATGAATGTATGGATGTACGAATGTGTGGATGGCACCGATGTATGGATGTGTGGATGTATATATGTCTGGCTGGAAGGATGGATGGATGAATGAATGGTTGGATGTTTGGATGGTTGGATGTATGGATGTATGTCTGGATGTATGTATGGATAAATATATGGATGTATGTGCGGATGCGTGTATGGATATATCCACGGATGTATGTATGGATGTGTGTATGGATGTTTGTGTGGATGTATGGGTGGATGTATGTATGGATGTGTGTAAGGATGTACGTATGGACTAATGTATTTGTGTATGTATGGATATATGTGTTGATGTATGTATGCATGAATGGATAGGTGAATGGATGGATTGTTGTATGGATGTATGGATCGATGGATGTATGGATGTGTGGATGTATGGATGGATTGACGTATGAAAGGTTGAATGGGTGGATGGCTTTATGGATGTATGGATGTATGGATATATGGATGTGTGGTTGGACGGATATTCGGATGGATGGATGTATGGATGTATGGATGTATGGACGTATGGGTGTATGAATGTATGTATGTATGTTTGTATGGTTGTATGGATGCAGGGATGTATGGATGAATGGATGTATGGATGTATGGGAGGGTGGATGTATGGATGTATGTATGTATGGAAGGATGCCTGTGTGGATGGATGGGTGTATGGATGGATTGAGGTATGGATGAGAGGATGTACGTATGTATGGATGTATGGATGTATATATGTATGGATGTTTGTGTGGATGTATGTATGGATGTATGTATGGATGTATGTACGGATGTATGCACGGATGTATGTATGATTGTTTTTATGGATGTATGTATGGATGTTTGTGTGGATGTATCTAAGGATGAATGTATGTGTGCACGTATGAATGAATGTATGATTGTATGTTTGGTTGTATGTATTGATGTATGTATGGATGTATAAACGGATTGATGGATTGGTGGATGGATGTATGGATGGATGGATGAATAGATGTATGGGTGTATGGATGGATGGATGTATTGGTGGTTGTATGTGTGGATGGCAGGATATATGGAAGGATGGGTGTATTGATGAACAGATGTATGGATGCATGAGTGTAAGGACGTATGGATGTATGTATGGATGTGTGTATGGATGGATGTATGGGACGATAGATGTTTGTCTGTATGTATGTGCGGGTGGATGGATGGATGGGTGGGTGAACTGAAGAGCGGGTGAATGGATGGGTCGAAGAACGGATGCATGGATGGATGGAAGGGCGTATGTATGGATGCACGTATGGGTGGATGTATGGATATATGTACGTATGCATGTATGCATATATCCATGGATGTATGTATGGATGTGTGTATGGCTGTATGTGTGGATGTATGAATGGATGTATGTATGGATGTGTGTATGGGTTTATGTATGTATGTGTGGATGTACGCATGGGTGTATGTATGGGTGGATTGTTGTATGGTTGAACGGATTTGTGGATGTATGTATGTGTGGATGTATGGATGTATTGATGTACGAACGTATGGATGTACGGATGTGTGGATCTATGGATGTATGTATGTAGGTATGTATGGTTGAATGGATGTACGTATTAATGTATGTATGGATGTATGGGTGGATGGAAGTGTGGATGGACGTATGTATAGGAGGATGCATTTATGGATGTATGAATGAATGGATGGATGTATGGATGGATGAGTGGATGTTTGGATGGATGTATTTAAGAATGGATTCATGTATAGATGGATGGATATATGGATGGATGGATGTTCGGGTTGATAGATGAATGGGTGCGTGGATGTATGGACGGATGGATGTT
>NW_016937723.1:0-883 GCF_001483705.2 Eufriesea mexicana
CTTTTGGTTAGGTTATGATCGTATAGGTTTGGTTAGGATATCTTTGACCTTCTCGGCATATACCCTTATTTGGTGGATTCCTGCGCTCTACTGCGCTGGAATGTATTCTGCTTGGCCCTGGGATGTCCAGCAATAGCGGTCGCGGCTCCTCATACTGAGTTATGCTCCGTTTTTTTAGGCTATATTTGTCTGGGTTTGGTTTGGATAGCTTTGACTTACGCGATGTATACTGCAGTTCGGTGGATTTCTTCAATATACTCTGTTTTAGTATGTTCTACTTGGCTCTGGGAGGCCAGCGATAGCGGCCTCGTAGCGTTAAAATGGATTGCGTAACGTTATGTTACGTTTGGTTAGGTTAGGATAGGATACCTTCCACTCTTGTGCTATACACTGCTCTTTGGTAGATTTCTGCCCACTACATTGCCCTACTGCACTCTGCTGGACTCCCGGGCCGCCAGCAATGGTGGCCGCGGCACGACAGGTTGAGTCAGAATACGTTCGGTTAGACTAGATTACGTTGCGTTAGGTCTGGGTAGCTTTGACTGTAGTTCTGCACACTGCTATTCTGTGGACCTCTGCGCTCTACTCTTCGCTGACACAATCTGCTTGTGTCTGGGGCTCCGTGAACTGTGGTCGCGGCAAGTTAGTTTGGGCTATATTCAGTTCGTTTTGTCTTGGTTTGGCTATGTTTGATTGGGATACATTTAATTTTTCGCTATACACTTCCAGTAGGTTGATTTCAGCGTCCGATATTGCAACACTGTACTCTGCTTGACTCTCGTGAGGCCATCAGTAGTGGTCGTGGCACCACAGGTTGTGCTCCGTTGCATTTGGTTATGTAACATTTGGTAAGGTTAGGGCACCATATCATTGACTTTTGTGC
>NW_016937724.1:0-1586 GCF_001483705.2 Eufriesea mexicana
ACATAGCCAAACGTAATCCGACTAAACCTAACGAGCCGCGACCAGTATTGCTGGCCTCCACGTTGACGAATAGAGTATGTTAGAGTAGAGTAGAACACAGAAATCCATAAGATCGAAGCGTGCAGCAGAAAAGTCGGAGCTATCCAAAGCTAACCAAAGCTAACATAACATTACCAAACTTATCGTATATTGGCCTCATGTGCCGAGATCACTATTACTGGCTTCCCCAGAGCCATACGGTCCGTACTAGAGCACAGTAGAACGCCGAAGTCTACCTCATTACCGTGTGCAGTACAAAAGTCAAAGACTTCCTAACCTAACCCAAACAAGCCACACAAAACCAAGTGTAAACAGATTCACCCCAGCGCACGGCGACCAATACTGCCGTCCTCCCCAAAGCAAAGCAGATCATATTAGATCATTGTAGTGCTCGAAAATCCACCGAACAGCTGCTTATAGTGCAAGTGTCAAAGTTACCTTAGCCTAACCTTTTCAACTATAATATAGCCAAACGTAACGTAGCTCGACCTAACGTGCCTTGACCATTATTGCTAACCTCCTCTGAGCCAATCAGAATACAACGGTGCACAGCAGGGCGAAGAAATCCACAGCACTGCAGTGCAAAGCACAAAACTCAAAGATATGATCACATAGCCTGACCTCGCCTAACTAACCCAACCCAACCTAACCTAACCAAGCCTAACCTAACCTAACTCAGCATGACGTGCAAATAACACTAATCTTTCGCAAAATTACCAAACGTAATCTTTCGCAGATCCAAGCTGAACATACTAGAGCATAGTGAATGGCAGAAATCCGCCGAATGGTAGTGTATAGCACAAGGGTAAGAGCTACCTTCTCCTATCCTAACCAATCGTAGCACACACAATCGTACCAAAACTCAACCTAACGTGCAGCGACCACGAATGCTGGCCACGCCAGAGTCGAGCATAGTATAATAGAGCACAGTAGAGCGCAGAAATCCACCTAGCAGCAGTGTATAGCACAAAAGACAGATCTATCCTGTCCTAAACTATGCAAGTGCAACGTAACGAAACGCAATCTAACACCACCTAACGTGCGAAGCCCAATATTGGTGTACTCCGCAGTGCCACGCAGAATATATTAGATCAGAGAAGAGTGCAGAAATCCACCGAACAGCAGTGCATGGCGCAAAAGTCAGAGCAAATCTAACCAAACCTTTCGTAACCTAACCTAACCAAACGTAGAATAACTTAGCAGTACGTGACGACACCACTATTACTGGCAACCACAGAGAAAAGCAGACCACAATAGAGCACAGCAGAGCGCAGGAATCCACCGAAAGGAAGTGTATAGCACTAAAGTCATAGCTGCCATAACCAAACATAACCTAACCGAAAGTGACCAAGCGTAACCTAATCTAGCCTAGCGCGCCACGACCACCATTTCTGGCGTCCAGAGACACGAGTGGAGTATAGTGGAGCAATGTAGAGCGCAGTAATCCAGCGAATAGCAGCATACGGCACAAAACTCAAACATAACCTCTCCTAAACTAACCAAGCATAACCCAACGTAGCGTAACTCATACTGTCGTGCCGAGACCA
>NW_016937725.1:0-1282 GCF_001483705.2 Eufriesea mexicana
CCTCCTTATTTATACACGAAAGTTTGCTCACCACGATATTAGTCGAAAATGTCAATAAAATTGTGTTTTTCAGGACTATTCTGTAGCTTTGCTGTGCCTATAGCACACCAATGGAATCTTTCCTCCTTATTAGTGCAAGAGAGTTAGCTCACCACGATATTAGTCGAAAATGTCAGCAAAATTGCATTTTCTTGCCACATTCTATATCATTGCAATGGCTATAGCACTCAAAAAGCATCTTTCCTCCTTACTTATGCAAGGAAGTTAGCTCACCACGATATTATTCGAAAATGTCAACAAAATTGAACTTTCCAGCCAGATTCTATAGCATTGCGACGGCTATAGCACGCGTAAAGTATCTTTCCTCCTTACCTATGCAAGGAAGATAGCTCACCATGCTATTAGACGGCAATGTCAACAAAATTGTATTTTCCAGCCACAATCTATATCATTGCAAAGGCTGTAGCACTCAAAGAGCATACTTCCACCTTACTTTCGCAAGGAAGTTAGCTCACCACGGTATTAGACGAAAATGTCTACAAAATTGTATTTTCCAGCCACATTCTATATCATTGCAATGGCTATAGCACACAAAGATCATCTTTCCTCCTTACTTACGCAAGGAAGTTAGCTCACCAGGATATTAGTCGAAAATGTCAACAAAATTGAACTTTCTAGCCAGATTCTATAGCATTGCAATGAGTATAGCACTCAAAAATCATCTTTCCTCCTTACTTATGCATGGACGTTAGCTCACCACGATATTAGTTGAAAATGTCAACAAAATTGAACTTTCCAGCCAGATTCTATAGCATTGCAATGACTATAGCACTCAAAAATCATCTTTCCTCCTTACTTATGCATGGACGTTAGCTCACCACGATATTAGTTGAAAATGTCAACAAAATTGAACTTTCCAGCCAGATTCTATAGCACTGCGACGGCTATAGCACGCCAATTGAATCTTTCCTACGTATTTACACAATAAAGTTGGCTCGCCACGATAATAGTCGAAAATGTCAATAAAATCGGATTTTCCAGCCGGATTCGACAGCATTGCAGTGGATATAGCACGCCTAAAGTATCTTTCCTCCTTACCCATGCACGGAAGATAGCTCGCCATGGTATTAGACGGTAATGTCAACAAAATTGTATTTTCCAGCCACAATCTATATCATTGGGAAGGCAATAGCACGCCAAGAGGATCTTTCCTGCTTCATTACGCAAGGAAGTTAGCTCACCAGGATATTAGTCGAAAATGTCAACAAAATTGTATTTTCCA
>NW_016937726.1:0-273 GCF_001483705.2 Eufriesea mexicana
ATATATCCGCCGAATAGCAGTGTACAGCGCAAAAGTCGTAGCTAGCCACTCCTAACCTAATCAGTCGTAGCGTAACCGAACGTAACACAACTCAACCTGACGTGACGCGACTACTATTCCTGGCCTCCACAGATTCAAAAGGAACATATGATAGGAGTGTAGAGAGCAGAAGTTCATAGAACCGCAGTATATAGCAGAAAAGTAAAAGCTATCCCAGGCTAACCCAGGCAAATGCAACGTAACCGAACGAAGCCTAACTCAACGTAACGACCT
>NW_016937727.1:0-2674 GCF_001483705.2 Eufriesea mexicana
GAGCGCAGAAATACATAGAATCGCGGTGCACAGCAGCAAAGGCGTAGCTATCCAAACCTAACCACTGCCAACGTAGCATGACCAAACGTAGCATATCGCAACCTATCTTGGGGAGGCTATTATTTCTGGCCTCCCCAGAGCCTAGCAGAATAAACTACAGCACAGCAGAGCGCAGAAATCCACGGCATTGCAATATAGTCCGCAGAAGCCGTAGATACCCTAACCCAACCTCCCTAACCTATCCAGCCTGCACATAACACAGCCCAAACTCACGTGCCGAGACCACTCTTACTGGCCACCGCAGAGCCTAGTAGAGTGCAGTAGAGCACAGTAGGTAACAGAAGTCCACCGGACAACAGTGTACAGCACGAAAGTCAATGCTATCCTAACCAAATATAGCCTAACATGACCTAACCAATCGTAACATAACTCATCCTAACGTGCCACGACCACTACTGGTCGCCTCTCCAGAGTCGAGCGGAACATAGTGGATGAATGTAGAGCTCAGAAACCCACCGAGTAGCGGTGTGGAGGACAAAAGTCAAAGAAATCGTGACCGAGCGTTCCTAACCAAACTTACCGAAACGCAACCTTACACAAGCTAACGTGCCGGAACCGCTATCGCTGTCATCCACAAGCACAAGCAGAATGTGCTAGAACACATAGAGCGCACAAATATAACGAGAGGCAGTGTATAGCACGAAAGTCAGAGATACCCAAACCTAACTTGACCCAATCGGACATAACCAAACGTAGAATAGAAATGCCTAACGAGACGAGACCTCTATTGCTAGCCTCAACAGAGCCAACCAGAACATGTCAGAGCACAGCGGAGAGCAAAAAGCAATAAAAGGGCAGAGAATATCACAAACGTCAAGGATACCCTAAACTTACCTGACCTACCCTAACTTAATGGAACGTGGACTAAGTAAACCTAACGTGACAAGACCATTATTGCTGTCCTCCTCAGTGCCGAGCAGAACACACCAGAGCACTGTAGATCGCAGAAATCCTACGAAAAGCAGTGTATAGCACAATAGTCAAAGACGTCGTAACCAAACATAACCCGACCTAGCCGGGCCAAACGTAACCTAACTCAATTTATCGTGCTACCACCACTATTGCTGGCCACGACAGGGTGGAGCATGGTATAGTAGAGCAATGTGGAGCGCAGGAATACACTGAATATCATTGTAAACGGCAAAAGTGAAAGTTACCCGGTCCTAACCGAACCCAACGCAACATAGGAGGCGCAGCGTAATCCAACCTAACGTGCCTTGGCCCCTATTTCTGGCTTCCCCAGTGCCAAGCGGAACATATCGGAGCAAAGCGGAGCGCAGGAATACAACGTATAGCTGCGTACACCAAGATAGTCAAAGCTATGCAAACTCAACACAAACGAACATAACGTAACCAAACGTAGCCTATTTCCATCTATCGTGCCGAGTCCACTGTTTCTGTTCTCCCCAGAGCGGAGCAGAGCATATTAGATCACAATAGAGCGCAGAAATCCACAGAATATCAGTCTATGGCACAAAAGCCAAAGCTGTCCTAGCCAAACCTATCCTAACGTAACATAACCAATCGTAACCTATCTACACCTAATGGACCTTCACCACTATTGCTGACCTCCCAGAGCCAAGCAGAGCATACTAGAGCAGAGTAGGACGCAGAAATCCATCGAACAGCAGTGTATAGCACAAAAGACGAAGCGACCTTCTACAAACTTATCCAAACGTAACCTAACCTCACGTAAGCTGACTCTATCTTACGTGCCACGATCACTATTGCTGGCCTCACGGGCGCCAAGGAGTGTATATCTGGGCAATGTTGAACGCAGGAATCGGCCGAATAGCAGAGTATAGCTCAAAAGTCAAAGCTATCCTAACCAAGCCCAACAAACCTAACGAACCAAACGTAACATATAACAACTTATCGTGCCGCGACCGCAACCCATGTCGCCTACAGTGACAAGCACAAAGTGGTGGAGCACAGTAGAGCGAAGATATCCACCGAATGTCAGTGTATAGTGTGAAAGTGACAGTTGTCCTATCCTTACTTGAACAACCATAACATAACCAGACGCAACAGAATCCAAGCTAACGTGACTAGAACAGCTTAGTCGGCATCCCCTGCGCAAAGCTGAACATACCAGAGCACAGTAGAGCGCGGAAGTGCACCGCATTGAAGTGTATAGCACAAAAGTCAAAGATATCCTAACCTAACCTGACCTAACCTGACCTAACCTAACCGAACGTAACCTGACTCAACCTAACGTGACGAGACAGCTATTACTGACTTCCCGCGAGTCGAGCAGATTATAGTAGAGCAATGTATGTCGTAGAAATCCACCGAATACCGGTGTATAGCTCAAAAGTCTCTGACATCCTCTCCTAACGTTACCAACCGTAGCATTGCCAAACGTAGCCTAACAAAACCGATCGTGCCACGAATACTATTCCTGGCCTCCCCAGAGTCGTGTAGAGTATAGTTGAGTGCACTGCAGTGCAGAAAGCCACCAAACAGCAGTGTACAGCACAAACGTCAAAACTCCACTTCCCAAGCTCAACCGAACCTTACCTGACCAAACGTAACCTAACTAATCCGTACGTGCCTCGGCCCCTATTGCTGGCCACCCCATAGACAAGCAGATGCTGGTAGAGCAATGCAGTGC
>NW_016937728.1:0-1004 GCF_001483705.2 Eufriesea mexicana
GCTACGTTTATGTCTAGAGATGGTTACAATTGACAGTACGGTACTTACAGCATCCGCCATTGTTGCACTGAAGTCGTTGGAATAATCCGTCCAACATTGACTTAAGTTCTAGGGAAAATCTGGCGAGAGAAAATACAGTTCCACCTACTCTCGTGGTACAAACAATTGACAAAACTTTACTGCGCACAACCGCCCTCACAGTGATGTCGACGTTAGACCACTTTCTCCACTAATGTATATTCCAAAGCTGTCCTCGAATAACCAATGTATTGTACGGTTTTGGCTTGAGATATTTCCTACTAACAGTACGGTACCTGATATTTCACCAATACAGCGCTGTAGTCGTTGGATTAACCTGATATGTGATGGTTTAAATTCTACGACATTTCCAGAGTGACAAAAGACAAATTCATTACCCTTCGAAACATTGACAACTAGCAACACAGTATTGCATGCAGCCATTGTCACGGACACGCAGGCATTGCAATCCCGTGTTCACAGTTAACGTGCATTACAAAGTAGTTTAAGAATAACCTATGCATGCTTCGGTTATGACAAGTGACATTTACGATTCACAGTACTGTAATTATCACATACACCATCAGAGAATTGCAGCTGCTGTATTAGTCTGTACTATGATGTCTTCGATTTTATAGCAATTCTAGAATAACAAAATTGAAATCCACTGAAGCTCGTGATGTTAACAATTTACAACACAGGTGTAAGTACAGGCGTCTTCACGGCACTGAAGCCGTTGGTATACTTTGTCCACTGATGATGTAAATTCCAAAGCAATTTAGAAGTAATCAATGTATATTTTGATTATGGCTCAAGACATTTCCAATAGACAGCACGGTTCCTTGTTCATCCAACAGCAGAGCACTACAGCCGCAGTATTAATCTCCTCAATTATGATTTAAATTGTACAACAATACTGAAACGGAAGAATTCTGGTCCAACATCCCTGTAGATGTTAACAACTGACATTCCAGTGCTGAGTACAG
>NW_016937729.1:0-707 GCF_001483705.2 Eufriesea mexicana
CTCACCACGGTAATAGAAGAAAATGTCAATAAAATTGGTTTTTCCTTACAGATTACATGTCATTGCAACGGCTATAGCGCGCCAATAGAATCTTTCCTACTTATTTATGCAAGAATGTTAGCTCAACCCGATATTAGTCGAAACTGTCTATATAATTATATTTTCCATCCAGGCACTGTAGCACTGCAACGGATATAGCACGCCAAAATTTTTCCTCCTTATTGATGCAAGAAAGTTAACTCACCACGATATTGGGTGAAAATGTTAATAAAATTGGATTTTCCAGCTAGATTCCATAGCATTGCAATGGCAATAGGACGCCAACAGTTTCTTTCTTCCATATTTAGGCAAGAAAGTAAGCTCACGACGATATTAGTTGATAATGTTAATAAAATTGGATTTTCCATCCAGATTATATATCATTGCAATGGCTATAGTAGGCCAATAGAATCTTTCCTCCTCATTTATGTAAGAAAGTAAGCTCACCAAGATATTAGTCGAACTTGTCAATAAAATTGAATTTTCCATGCAGATTCTATAGCATTGCAAAGGCTATAGCACGCCAATGGAACTTTTCCTCCTTATTTACGCAAGAAAGTTAGCTCATCACGACAATAGTCGTTTATGCGATTGAAATTGAAATGTCCAGACATATTCTATAGCATTGCAAAGGCTATAGCACGCCAATAGAATCTTTCCTCCTTATT
>NW_016937730.1:0-3357 GCF_001483705.2 Eufriesea mexicana
TACGCTTGGATGGGCTACGACAGTGTGAAGCTGACCTTGTGCTCTATACTGCTATTCGGATGATTTCTATGCTCTAAATTCATATACCATAACCTGCCCGAATCTCGGGAGGGCAGTAATAGCTGTCTCGGCACGTTAGGTTGGCTTATGTTACATATGTGTTTGCTACGCTTTGTTAGGTTATGATATGATAGCTTTAACTTCTGTGCTATACACTGCTATTCGGTGGATTTCTGTGCTATACTGTACTCTAACGTGTTCTGCCTGGCTCTTACGGGGGCAGCAATAGCGTTGTCGGCACGTTCAGTTGAGTCAGGCTATGTTTGGTTATGTCTTGTTGGTCTGGGTTAGGCTTGTGTAGCTATGACTTTTACGGTATAAACAGCGATTATGGTTCTCTGCGTTCTTCTATTCACTAGCGTGTTCCGCTTGACTCTGGGGAGGCCAGCAATAGCGGTCGCGGCTCGTTGGGTTGGGTTGGTTATGTTTGGTTATGTTACGGTTGGTAAGCTTAGGAGAGGATGGCTTCGAATTTATCGCTATAGTCTCCTATTAGGTGGATTTCTCCTCCGTACAGTGTTTTAATGTTTTTTGATTGTACCTGGAAAGGCCAGCGATAGAGCTCCGAGCACGTTACGATGATTCACGCTACGTTCGGTTCGGTTGGTTTAGGCCCTGTTTGGCCAGGATAGCTTTAACTTGTGAGCTGTACGCTGCCATTCGCTTGATTTCTGCGCACCGCTGTGCTGTAGTATGTACAGCTTCGCACTGGGGTGGCCAGAAGTAGTGGTCGCGGCAGGTCAGGGTAAGTTAGGGTACGTTCGGTTATATTACGGTTGGCTAGGTTAGGATAGGATAGCTTTGGCTTTAGTGCAATAGTCTGCTATTAGGTGGACTTCTGCTCCCTATAGTGCTCTAATATTTGGAGCCTGTCACTGGCAAGGCATGTAATAGCGTTCTCAGCACGTTATGATGACTCATGTTTCGTTCAGTTATGTGGGTCAGGCAAAATTTGGTGAGGATTGCTGTAACTCTTGTGCTGTACACTGCTGTTCGGTGGATTTCAGAGCTCTACTGTGCTCTAGCATTTCCTGCTTGTCTCTGGGGAGGGCAACAATAGCGGTGTCGACACGCTAGTTTGATTTAGGCTGTGCTTGGTTATGTCTTGTTAGTTTGGGTTAGGCTTCTGTAGCTTTGGCTTTTCTGATATACACAGCGGCTACATGAATTTCTGCATTCTACTCTAAACTAACGTCTTCCGCTTGGTTTTGCGGAGGCCAGCAATAGTGGTCGCGGCACGTTAGTTTGAGTTGGGTTACGTTTGCTTACGTTACGTTTGGCTCGGTTAGGAGAGGATGGCATTGACTTAAGCGATATTGTCTTCAATTGGGTGGATTTCTGCTCCCTAGAGTGCTTTACTATTTTCACCGTGGCTCTGGGAATGGCAGCAATAGTTGTCTCGGCACGTTACTTTGCATCAGGTTACGTTCGGTTAGGTTGGGTTGGGCAATGTTGGTCAGAACAGCCCTTACTTTTGCGCTGTACGCTGCTCGGTGCATTTAAGCGCCCTACTTTGCTCCAGTAGGTCCTGTGTTGCTGCGGGAAGGGCAGCAATACCGGTCCCGGCACGTCAGGTTGCGTTAGGCTGTTTGGTTACGTTCTGTTTGTCTGCGTTAGGCTTGGGTAGCTCTGACTTTTCCGATATACACTGCGTTTCTATGGATATATGCGCTCTTCTATCCGCTACTGTGTTCTTCTTGGCTCCAGAAAGCCCAGCGATAATGGTCGCGGCACGTAAGGTTTAGTTAGGTTACGCTTGGTTATGTTGTGTTGTGCAAAGTTTGGTTAGGATTGTTTTGACTTTTGTACTATACACTGCTCTTCGGTGGATTTCGGCGCTCTACTGTGCTCTAGTATGTCCTGGTTGGATCCCGGAACGGCAGCAAACGTGGTCTCGGCACGTTAGGTTGAGTTATGTTATGTTTGGATATGTCCCGTTTGATCGGGCTAGGTATGGGTAGCTTTGACTTCTCCGATATACACCGCGATTATATGGATTCCTGTGATCCACTGCCCACTAATGTGCGCTGCGTGGCTCTGACGAGGACAGCAATAGCGACCTCGGCAAGTTAGGTTGAGCTATGCCACGTTTCGTTATGTTCTGTTCGCATGGATTAGGCTAGTGTAGCTTTCACTTTTCTGATGTACACTGCGATTCTATGGTTTCCTGCGTTGTGCTCTCCACTATTGTGTTCTGCTTGGCTCTGTGGAGGCCAGCAATAATTGTCGCGGCACTTTAGGTGGAGATAGGTTACGTTTGGTAATGTTACGGTTGGTTAGGTTAGGAGATGATGGCTTTGAGTTTAGTGCTATAACTTGCTATTAGGTGGATTTCTGTGACCTACAGTGCTCTAATATTCGCAGCTTGGCCATGGGAAGGAACGCAATAGTGGTCTCAGCACGTTGTATTGAGACAGGTTACGCCCGGATATGTTGGGTTAGGTTTAGTTTCGTTCGGATAGCTTTAATTTCTTTGCTGCACACTGCTGTTCGGTGGACCTCAGCGCTCTGCTATGCTCTGGTATGTCCGGCTTGGCTTCGCGGTGCTCGGCAATAGCGGCTTACTATACGCTGCGATCCCATGGACTTCTGCTTTCGAATCTCCACTAATTTGTTCTGCTTGAATCTGGGGAGGCCAGCAATTGTGGGCACGGCACGCTAATTTGTGTAAGGCTACGTTCGGTTATGTTAAGTTTGGTTAAGTTAGGAGAGGATTGTTTTGACTTCAGTACTGTAGTCCGATATATGGTGGATTCCTGCGCCCTACAGTGCCTTAGCATCTTCAGCTTGGCTATGAAAATGCAAGCAATTGTGGCCTCGGAACGTTATGCTTAGTCAGCCTACGTTCGGCTATGTTGGGTTGGGCAAATTTGGTCAGGGTATCTTTAACTTTTGTGCTGTACAATGATATTCGGTGGATTTCTGTCCTCTACAGTGCTCTAGTATGTCCTTCTCGGCTCCGGGAGGGCAGCAATAGCTGCCTCGGCACGTTAGTATTTGTTAGTCTATGTTGGGTTATGTTATGTTCGTTTGGCAGAGGATTTGGTAGCGTTAACTCTTCTGATATACGCAGCGATTCTATGGATTTCGGCGTTCTACTCTCCACTAACGTGTACTGCTTGAATCTGTGGAGGCCAGTAGTATTGTCGCGGCGCGATAAGTTGTATTTGTTGCGTCCGATTATGTTACTGTTGGTTAAGTTTGCAGAGGATAAGTTTGACTTTAGTGCTATATCCTGCTATTATGTGGCCTACCGCGCTCTAAACTTCTGTAATGTGTTCTGCTTGGCCCTGGGAA
>NW_016937731.1:0-537 GCF_001483705.2 Eufriesea mexicana
ACATATAATAGCGTATAGTACGAAAGACAAAGCCATCCTATCCGAAATTTACCTAACATAACCCAACGAAGCGTAACCTAACTCAAACTAACGTGCCGCGACCACAACTGCTCGCAGCGCCAGAGTCGACTGGAGTATAGTAAAGCAATGCAGAGCGCGGAAATGCATGGAATAGCAGTGTATAGCACAAAAGTCGAAGAAATCCTAACCAAGCCTTCGAATCCTGACATAAAGAAACGAAACATAACTGAACATAACGAGCCGAGATCACTATTAATGAACACCCCAGAGAAAATCGGAACACATTAGAGCGCAGTAAAGTGCCGGAATCCACCGAATAACAGTGAATAGCACAAGCACCATTGTAGCCTCTCCTAACCTAGTCAAATGTAACATATCCATACGTAACCTAACTCAACCTAAAATGAAGAGACAACTACTGCTGACGCCCTCAGGGACGTGTATAGCGTACTAGAGCACAGTAGTTCGCAGAAATCCTCCACATTGCAGTCAGTAGCACAAAAGTCGAAGATGCCC
>NW_016937732.1:0-686 GCF_001483705.2 Eufriesea mexicana
AAAGCAGGGAGGGTTAGATTACAGTAGAGCTCAGAAGTGCACCGAATGCCAGTGTACAGCGCAGACGCCTAAGCTATGCTGTCCAAACCTAATCAATCCTAACCTTAACAAGCGTAACATAGATAAACCAACCGTGCCAAGACACCTATTGCTGGCCACCACACAGACAAGCAGATGCTAGTAGAGCATTGCATTTCAAAGATATAGAACGAATAGCAGTGTATAGCAGATAAGACAAGGCTACCCTAACCAAACATATCCCAAACTAGCCAAGCCAAGCGTTACATACATCATGCTAGCGTGCAGACCGCAATTGCTGTCCTCTCTAAATCCAAGCAGAACAAACTAGAGCAGAGTAGATTGCAGTAAGCAACCGCAATGCAGTGCATACCACAAAAGTTGAAGCTACCCTGACCAAATCAGCAAAGCATAACCTAACTCAACCTGTCGTGCCACTGCCGCTGTTGCTGGTCTCTCCAGAACCAAGCAGAACATACTAGCGCAAAGTAGAGCGCAGAATTCCACCGAATGGCGGTGTACATCACGAAAGTCAAACCTATCCACACCAAGCCATGCTAACGTAACGTAACGAGACGTAACCTAACTAAACCCAACGGGCAGAAAGCACTATTACTGACCTCCCCAGAGTCGAGCAGAGTAGTGTAGAGCAACGTAGAGCGTAAAAG
>NW_016937733.1:0-1995 GCF_001483705.2 Eufriesea mexicana
CAAACTTAATATAACCGAAAAAAACCTAACTAAACCAAACGTGCCGATAGCACTATTGCTGACATCCAAAGAGCAAAGCAGAACACATTAGAACACAGTACAGCGCAGAAGTACACCGAATACCAGCGTACAGCACAGAAGTTAAAGATATCCTAATCAAACTAAGCCACACTTTTGCTGGTCCTCCCAGTGGCAAGCTGAAAGCATTAGGGCACAGCAGGTCGCAGTAATCCGCCTAATAGCAGAATCCAGCGCTAAGGTCAAATTACCTCTCCTAACATAACCAATTATGACACAAACATACGTAACCTATCTAAACCTAACGTGCCGCGGCCAGTATTTCTGGCCTCCCCAGACCCAAGCAAAAGTCACTATTGAAGAGTAGAACGCAGAAATCCGTAAAATCGCTATGTACATCAGAAAAGTCAAGGCTACCGAAACCTAACCCAAACAAACAGAACATACGTAAACATAGCCTAACTCAAAGTAACGAAACGAGACAGCTATTGTTGCCCTGCCCAGAGACAAGCAGGGCATTCTACAGCACAGTAGAGCGCAGAAATTCTTCGATCAGTGGTATACAAGACAATAGCTGAAGCTGCACTTAGCAAGTTTAGCCTGACCCAACTTAACCGAACGTAGCATGTCACAACGTATCGTGCCGAAACAACTATTGCTGTCCTTGCCAGAGCCAAGCTGACAACATTAGAGCTCTGTAGGGCGCAGGAATCCACCTAATGGCAGACTATAGCACTAAAGTCAAAGCTATCCTCTCGTAACGAAACCAATCGTAATATAACGGAATGTAAGCTAACTCAACCTATGACGCCGCGACCACTATTGCTGGCTTCGCCAGAGCCAAGCACGGCATACTAGAGAGCAGCAGAGCGCAGAAATCCACGGAATATCCGTGTTCAGCACAACAGTTCAACCTATCCTGTCCAAAATTAGTCTGATCCAGCCTAACCGAACGCAACCTGACCCAACATAAAGTGCCGAGGCCTCTATTCCTGGCCTCCCGGAGCCAGGCTGTAGATATTAGAACCCTGTAGGGTGCAGAAATCCACATAATAGCAGATTAGGGCACTAAAACGAAAGCTATCCTCTCCTAACCTAACCAATCGTAACATAACCGAACGTAACATAGCTCAACGTAACGTGCTGCAACCATTATTGCTGGCCTCCGCAGGGTCTAGCAGGTTAGAGTAGAGCACTTTGGAGGGCGGGAAACCTCCGAAAAGCAGTGTATAGCGCGAAAGTCAAAGCTACCCTAAACAAACATAGCCTAAGCTAACATTGCCAAGCGTAACATACCTCGGACTAACGTGCGGCGACCACTACCCCTGGCCTCCCGGAGCCATGCAGATCATACTAGTACCCTGTACAACGAAGAGGTACACAGAAAAAGAGTCTGCAACACGAAGGTAAAATCAATCCGGGCATAACCCAGGCTAACATAACTTAAACAAACGTAGCATAACTCTACGCAACGAGCAGAGACCACTATTACTGGCCAACCCATAGACGAGCAGAGCATTGTAGCGCAACACAGAGTACAGAGACCCACCGGATATTAGTGTATAGCACAAAAGTCAATGCGAATCTATCCTAACCTGCCCAAAAGTAGCGTAACCAAGCTTAACTTAACTCAAAATATAGCGCCACATACACGATTGCTCCCCTGAGTCAAGCATATTATTCTAGAGCACAGTAGTGCGCAGAAGTCCACAGAAAAGCAGTGCACACCACGAAAGTCACAGCTATCCATACGTAATCCAAGCAAACGTAATACAACCAAACGTAGCATAGCTAAACTGAGGTGCCGAGACCAGTATTTCTGTACTCCCCAGAGCCAAGCAGAGCATATTAGTACACAGTAGAGAGCAGAGATCCACCGTGTAGCAGCGTTCATCACAAAGTCAAAGCTTTCCAAACCTTACGAAACCAAACGTAACATGTCTCACCCTAACGTGCTGCGGGCACCATTCCTGGCGT
>NW_016937734.1:0-842 GCF_001483705.2 Eufriesea mexicana
GTCATGCTACTTTCGGTTAGATTGGGTAAGGCTGTGTTTTGTAAATGTAGCTATAAATTTCGTCCTGTACATTGATATAGGGTGGATTTCTGCGCTATATTCTGCTCTAGTAGATCCTGATTGGCTCTGGGGTGGCCAGCAATTGTGGTCGCTGTGAGATAGTTTGGGGTTAGTTTACGTTTGTTTATGTTACGATTGGTTAGGTTACGAGATGTATCTTTGACCTTAGTGCAAGTGTCGACTATTGTGTGGTTTTCTGCCACCTACAGCGCCCTAATGCTTTCAGCTTGGCTCTGGGGAGGCCAGCAATGGTGGTCACGGCACGTTACGTTGAATCAGGTTACGTTCTGTTAAGTTGGTTCAGGAAAAGCTCGGACAGGGTGGCACTATCTTTTGTGCTGACCACTGCCTTTCGGTGGATATCTGAGCTCTACTGTGCACTAGTATCTCCTACGCTCTGGGAGGACAGCAATAGTGGCGTAGGTGGGTTAGGTGGAGTTACGTTACGTTTGGATATGCCATGTCTGGCTCGGTTATGCTAGTTCAGTTTTGACATTTGTGCTATAGACTGCTATTCGCCGAATTTCTGCGCTCTACTTGGATCTGATCAGCTCTGGTTTGCTCTGGGGAGCCCAAAACCAGTGGCCGCGTCGCGTTACGTACAGTTAGGTTGTGTTTGGATTGGTTAGGCTTGTTTGTGTCAGGATAGGTTATCTTTGACTTTTGCGCGGTACACTGAAATTGCGGTGGATTTCTGAACTCTACTGTGCTTTAGTATGTTCTGGTTGGCTTTGTGGAAGTCATCCATGGTGGTGTAGGCACGTAAGGTCGTGTTGGGTTAC
>NW_016937735.1:0-289 GCF_001483705.2 Eufriesea mexicana
GGTATTAGTCGAAAATGTCAATAGAATTGAACTTTTCTGACAGATTCTGTTGCAAGGCAATGGATATAGCGAACCAATAGGATGTTTCCTCCTTTTTTATGCAGAAAAGAATGATCAGCACGATATTAGTCGAAAATGTCAATAGAATTGAACTTTTCAGTAAGATGCTATTGCAATGCAATCGTTATAGCAAACCAATAGAATCTTTCCTCCCTATTTACGCAGATAAGTCTGCTCACCACGATATTAATCGAAAATGTCAATAAAATTGAACTTTTCAGTCATATTC
>NW_016937736.1:0-669 GCF_001483705.2 Eufriesea mexicana
AGTGGTCGGATTAATCTGTTCAGCGATGATTTATATCCTACAGCAACTCTGGAGTAACGAGGACCTGACAAATTATCGCTGGAGACATCGACCGTTTGCGAAAGAGCACTGAACACTGTCATCATCACTGTACTTCAGACGTTGGACTTATGTGTTCACTGATAGCCTATTACTAACAGTAACTCTGGAATAATCGATGTATAGTAGGCTTGTGGCAACAGATATTTACAATTGACAGTACGGTACTTGGTAGATCCATTAACAGACTACTGTAGCCGTTTAGTCATCCTGTTCAAAGATGATTTAATGCTATTACAATGCTGGAATGACGAAAGGCAAATCGGTCATACCACGAGACGTTAGAAGTTGACGAATGGTTACACAGTACAGCAATCACCATAGCACAGTACCCGCTGGATGAAACTGTTCACTGACGATTTATGTTCCACAGTAGTTCAAGAATAATCTATGTATGCCTCAGCTATGGCTAGAGATATTTTCAAAACGCTGTACGGTAGGAGTTACATCAACCTACACAGCACTGTGACCGTTGCAATAATTTGTTCAGTGGTGACTTCGACTCTAGGGCAGTTCTATAAAGACAATGGACTGACCCATTATCGCTCGTGATATTGACAATTAACGAAGGAGTTCTGACGACAGCCACCG
>NW_016937737.1:0-3888 GCF_001483705.2 Eufriesea mexicana
CCCTAAACCATCCAAACGTAGCCTAACCCAGTGTAAGGTGCCAAGGCCATTATTGTGGTCATCTCCAGAGCCAAGCTGAACATATCTGCTCACAGTGGAGCGCAGAAATCCACCGAATAGCAGTGTATTACACAAAAGTCAGTGCTATCATCTCCTAACCAAACTAATCGTGGCACAGCCGATCGTAACCTAACACAACATAACGCGCAGCGATCACTATTGCTGGCCTCCACAGAGTCAATCAGCGAAAAGTATAGCAATGTAGGGGGCAGAAATACGACGAAGAGCAGTGTGCAGCAAAGAAGTCGCTGTTAACCTGACCAAACTTAACCTAACCCAACAGAACCAAACGTAACATAACAAAACCTTTCGTGCCGCGACCAGTATAACTGGCCTCCAAAGAGCCAAGCAGAGCATAATGTAGGAGAGTAGAACGCAGAAGCCCATAGAAACGCCGTGTATAGCACAAAAGTCAAAGCAATCCCGCTCTAACCAAAGCTAACTTAACCTGACCGAACGTAACATAACTCACCCTATCTGCCACGAGCACAATTGCTGGCCTCCGCAGGGTCGAGAAAGGTATAATAGAGCAGCGTAGAGAAGAGGGATCCACCGCATAGCAGTGTTCAGCTCTAAAGTCACAGCTACCCTGTCCCGACATATCCAAACGTGTTACAATCAAACGCATCCTAACTTAACCGAAAGTGCCGAGATCACTATTGCTGGAATCGCCTGAGCCACGTAGAATATACTATAGCACAGTAGAGCGAAGAGAGCCAGCAAATAGCAGCGTACAGCATACGAGTCAAATATGGTCTGAAATAACCTGACCTTACCTAGCATATCCGAACGAAACATAAATGAACCTAATGCGCCCAGACCATTATTTCTGGCTCTCTGAGAGCCAAACAGGACATACTAGAACACAGTAGAGCGCAGAAACCCACAGAAAAGCGGATTATAGCACAAGAGTCGAAGCTACCCTGGCCTAACCTAACCTAACAGAACATAACCAAGCGTGACGCAACCCAACCTAACGTGCCTAGACCACTATTGCTGACTTCCACAGAAATGAATATAACAGAGCACAGCAGAGAGCAGAAATCCGTCGCCTTGCAGTGTAAAGCACAAAAGTCGAATGTGTCCTAACCTAACCTGTCCTAACCTGACGTAACCGAACGCAGCCTATCTCAATGTAACGTGCCAATGCCAACAATGATCGTCCTACCAGAGACAATCTGAACATGTCAGATCACAGCAGAGTGCAGATATCCGCCGAATAGCAGTGCATAGCCCAAAAGTCAAATCTAGCCCCTCCTAACTGAACCAATCGTACCATAACCAAACGTAACACAGCTGAACATAACGTGCCGCAGCCGCTATTACTGGCCGCCCCAGAGACTAGCAGCATATGGTAGAGCAATGTAGGGCGCAGAAGTACGCCCAATAGCAGTGTGCGGCGTAAAGGTCAAAGGTATCCCGTCATATCCTATCCTAACGTAATATAGCCAAACGTAACCTAACTTAACCTAACGTGCTATACCACTATTCCAGGCTGCCCCAGAGCAAAGCTGAACATGTTAGAGCAGGAGAGCGCGGAAATCAAGCTAATAGCATTGTTTAGCACAAAAGACAAAGGTATCCTCTCCTTACGTAGACAATCGTAGCATACCAAAAGGTAACCTAGCTTACACCAACGTGCCGCGACCGCTGCAGCTGGCCTCCCGGGAGGCAAGCGGAACACACTATTGGAAGGGTGAGTGCAGAAATCTTCGGAATCGGAGGGTACAGCAGAAAAGTCAAAGCATTACGCGGCGGACCCAATCAAACCTAACTTAACCAAACGAAATCTAACACAACATAACGTGCCGCGACCATCATTACTGGCCTCCCCAGAGAACTGCAGAGTATAGTACAGCCATGTAGAGCGTGGAAATCCACCGAAAAGTGGTGTATAGCACAAAAGGCAACCATATCCTGGCGTAAACTGTCCAAACGTAGTATTATCAAACGAAACATATCGTAGCCTCTCGTGCCGAGACCACCATCGCTGCCCCCCTAGGAACAAGCCGAATGCACTAGAGCACAGCAGAGCGCAGAAATCCACCGAATAGCAGTGCATATCACAAAAGTCGAAGGCATCCTGTCCTTACATGTTCAAATGTAATAAAACCAAACCTAGCATAACATAACTTAACGTGCCGGGACTTCTACTACCAGGACCCTCAAAGCCAAGCAGTACACACTAGAGCACAGTAAAGCGCACGAACGCACCAAACAGCAGCGAAGAGCAAAAATGCCAAGGGCAGCCTAACAATGCCTGACCCAGCCTAACCCAAACAAACGTAGGCTGAATAAACGCAACGAAGCCAGTTCACTACTGATGGCCTCCATGTCGTAAAGCAGAACATATTAAAGAAGAGAAGGGCGCCGAAGTCCAAAGGATGGTAATGTACAGTACAAAAATCAAAGCAATTCTAACATAACCCAGACCAACCTAACCTACCAAACCTAACCTAACAGAGCCTGACGTGCCGAGACCACTATTCCTGGCACGCCAGAGCCAAACTGTGCACATTATAGCACAGCGCAGCGCAGAATTCCACGGAAAAGAAGCGTATAGCTCAAAAGTCAAAGCTGTCCTATCCTACCCTAAACGAATGTAACATAACCAAACGTAGCTTAAATGAAGATAACGTGCCGGAACCACTATTACTGGCCCGCACAGAGACGAGCAGAGTATGGTAGAGCAATGTTGAGAGTAGAAATCCACCGAATAACAGGGTATAGCGCAAAAGTCATAGCTATGCACTCCTAACACGTCCAAACGTAATATAACCAAACGTACACTAACTTAACCTAATGCGCCGATACCACAATCGCTGTCATACCAAAGCCGAGCAGAGCATGTTATAGCACAGTAGAGCCCAGAAATCCTCCGAATAGCAGTGTATAGAAGAAAAGGCTGATCTACCCTGTCCTAACGCAACCAAACGTAACATTAGCAAACGAAACACAAATCAGCCTAGCGTGACGCGACGGCTATTGCTGGCTTCGACAGAGCCAAGCAGAACATATTATGCGAGAGTGGAGCACTGAAATCCATGGGGTCGCTGTGTATAGCAGAAAATGCAAAGCTATAAGAACATGATCCAGACCAACGTAACGTATCCGAACGAAGCCAAGCTCAAGCCATCGTGATAATTACACTGCTCGTGGCATCCCTAGAGTCCAGCAGATTATAGTACAGCAATGTAGAGCGAAGAAGTCCTTGGAATAGCAGCGATGTTAGCACAAAAAGCAACTCCGTCCTAACATAATCTATCCACACGTCGCCTAACACTGCCTCACGTGCCGAGACCACTATGGATGGACTGCCTGGATGCAAGTAGAATATACAAGAGCACAGAAGAGCGCAGAAATCCACCGGATAGCAGGTATGGCACGAAAGTCACAGCTGCCCTAGCCTAACCTAACGCAACGGAGCACAATCAATCGTAGCCAAGCCGCACCTAACCACCCTACAACACATTTCTTGACCTCCACAGAGCCGAGCAGCAGATACCACAGCACTGCAGATCACAGAAATCCCCGGAGTTGCAGTGCAAAGCACAAAAGTCAAAGATAACCACATCAAGCATCATCTAACCGGACCCAACTAAACGTAGCCTAATACAGCATAAGGTGCCGAGACCACAATAGCTGCCCTTTCCCAGAACCAAGCAGAACATATCCGTTCACAGTGGAGCGCAGAAATCAGTCGAATAGCGGAGTACAACACAAAAGTCAAATATACTCTCTCCAAACAAAACCAAACGTTTCATAATCAAACGCAGCCTAACTCAGCCTAGCGCGCAGCGACCACCATTGCTGGCCTCCCCAGTGATA
>NW_016937738.1:0-1206 GCF_001483705.2 Eufriesea mexicana
CTACTTCGACTTTTGTGCTGTACAATGCTACTCGTTGGATTTCTGTGATCCATTGTGCTCTACAACATTTTGCTCGGCTACGGGGAGGCCAGGAGCAGAGGTTGCGGCACGACATGTTGGGTTATGAAGCGTTCGGTTAGGTTAGTTTAGGTCAGGTTGGTTCGGGATTACTGCGGCTTTTGCTCCTTTCACAGCAATGCGTCGAATTTCTGCGCCTTACTGCCCTCTAGTAGAATCCGCTTGTCTCTGCGGAGGCCAGCAATAGTGGTCTCGTCAGGTTAGGTTGAGTTGTGCTACGTTTCGTTGGATTAGGTTAGGTTATGCACGGTCAGGTTAGCTAAGACTTTCGAGCTCTACACTGCTGTTTGGAGTATTTGTGCGCTGTACTGTGCACTACTGTAGTATGTTTAGCCCTGGAAATGCCACCAGCAGCGGCCACGGTACGTTAAGTTGTGGCAGGCTACGTTTGGTTTGGTTACGTTAGCTTGGGTTCGCCTGGATAGATACGACTTTTGTATTATGCATTTCGATTCATTGGATTTCTGCGCCCTGCTTTCCTCTAATAAGTTCTGCTCGTTTGTGCGGAGGCCGGAAACAGTGGTCGGTGTGCGATAGGTTGAGTTATGTTACGTTTGTTTATGCTAAGATTAGATATTTTAGGATATGGTAGCTTTGACTCTTGAGCTATACAAAGCTATTCGGCGGACTGCTGCTCTCAAATGTGCTCTAGTATGTTCTGCTTGGCTCTGGGGTTGGCCAGCAGTAGTGGTCTCGGCTCGTTAGGTTCAGCTACGCTACGTTCGGTCATGTTACCTTTGGTGAGGTTAGGATAGGACAGATTAGGCTTTTGTGCTGTACGCTGCTGCCCGCGGATTTCTGCGCTCTACTGCCTTCGAATATTTTCTACATGGCTCCGTGGGGCCAGCAATAGTGATCTCGGCACGTTAGGTTGATTTATGTTACGTATGGTTTGGTTAGGTTAGGTAAGGATATTTTAGGGTACCTTCGACTTCTGCGCTATTCACTGCAATGCGGTGGGTTTCTGCGCACTACTGTGCTCTAGTACATTCTGCTTGTCTTTGTGGAGGCCAGCAATAATGATCTCAAGGTTACGTTTGGTTATATTACGTTTGTCTTGGTTGTGATATAATACTTTGTCTTTTGCTGTATACACAGCTATTCGGTGGACCTCTGCGCTCTCATGTG
>NW_016937739.1:0-661 GCF_001483705.2 Eufriesea mexicana
ACGTTATTAGTCGAAAGTGCCAATAAAATTGTATTTTCCAGACAGATTTTATCGCATTGCAATTACTATAGCATGCCAATATAATCATTCCTCTTTATTTATACAAGAAAATCAGCTCACCACGATATTAGTCGAGAATGTCCATAAAATTGAAATTTCAAGTCAGGTTCTTTCGCATTGCAATGGCTATAGCATGCCAATGTAATATTTCCTCCTTATTTATGCAAGAAAAGTACCTCACCACGATATTAGTCGAAAGTGACAATAAAATTGTAGTTTCCAGTCAGTCTTTATCGCATTGCAATGCCTATAGCATGCCAATAGAATCTTTCCTGCTTATTTATGCAAGATAACTAGCGCACACGATATTAGTTGAAAATGTCAATAAAATTGAATTTTCCTGTCGGATTCTATAGCATTGCTATGGCTATAGCAAAAGCCAATAGAATCTTTCCTCCTTATTTATTGAACAAAATTAGCTCACCACGTTATTAGACGAAAGTGCCAATAAAATTGTATTTTCCAGTTAGATTCTACAGCATTGCAGTGGCTATAGCATTCCAATAAAATCTTTCCCCCTTATTCATGCAAGAAAATAAGCTCACCACGATATTAGTCGAAAGTGCCATTAAAATTGTATTTTCGTGTCAGATTTTATCGC
>NW_016937740.1:0-273 GCF_001483705.2 Eufriesea mexicana
CTTTCTTGCATAAATAAGGAGGAAAGATTCTATTGTTCAGCTGTAGCCATTGCTATTCTATAGAATCTGACTGAAAAAATACAATTTTATTAAGATTTTCGACTAACATCGTGGTGGGCAATCTTTCTTGGATAAATAAGAAGGAAAGATGCTATTGGCGTGCAATAGCCATCGCAATGATATAGAATCTTCATGGAAAAATAAATTTTATTGACATATTCGGATAATATCGTGGTGATCTTACTTTCATGCATAAATAAGGAGGAAGGATTC
>NW_016937740.1:505-1499 GCF_001483705.2 Eufriesea mexicana
GGGATAAAAGATTCAATTGGCCAGCTATAGCCATTGCTATTCTATAGTATCTTGGTGGAGAATTCAATTTTATTGACATATTCGACTAATATCGTGGTGAGCTGACATCCTTGCATAAACAAGGAGGTAAGATTCTGTTGGCACGCTATAGCCATTGCAGTGCTACAGAAACTGGCCGGAAAATTCAATTTTATAGACATCTTCGGCTAACATCGTGGTGAGCTAACTTTCTTCGATAAATAAGGAGGAAAGATTCTATTGGCGTGCTATAGCCCTTGCAGTGCTACAGAATCTGGCTAGAATATTCAATTTTATTGACATTTTCGGCTAATATCGTGGTGAGCTTACTTTCTTGCATAAATAAGGTGGAAGGATTCTATTGACGTGCTATAGCCATTGCAATGCTATAGAATCTGGCTCGAAAATTCAATTTTCTAACATTTTCCACCAATATCGTGGTGAGCTAACTTTCTTGGATAAATTAGGTGGAAAGATTCTATTGGCGTGCTATGGCCATTGCAATGCTATAGAATCTGTCTGGAAAATTCAATTTTATTGATATTTTCGACTAATATCGTGGTGAGCTGACATCCTTGCATAAATAAGGAGGGAAGATTCTATTGGCAAGCTATAGGCATTGCAGTGCTATAGAACCTGGCTCGAAAAATCAATTTTATTGATATTTTCGCCTAATATCGTGGTGAGCTAACTTTCTTGCATAAATAATGAGGTAAGAATCTATTGGCGTGCTATAGCCAATGCAATGCTATAGAATCTGTCTGGAAAATACAATTTTATTGATATTTTCGTCTAATCTCGTGGCGAACTATCTTTCTTGCATAAATAATGAGGAAAGAACATATTGGCGTGCTATAGCCATTGCAATGCTATATAATCTGTCTGTAATATACAATTTTAATGACATTTTCGACTTATAACGTGGTGAGCTAACTTTCTTCGATAAATAAGGAGGAAAGATTCTACTGGCGTGCTA
>NW_016937740.1:2393-2597 GCF_001483705.2 Eufriesea mexicana
CTGGAGTGTACAATTTTATTGACATTTTTGACTAATATCTTGTTGAGCTGACATGCTGGCATAAATAAGGAGGGAAGATTCTTTTGGCGTGCCACAGCCATTGCATTTCTGTAGAATCTGGCTGGAAAATCCAATTTTACAAACATTTTCGGCTAATATCGTGGTGAGCTTACTTTCTTGCATAAACAAGGAGGAAAGATACCA
>NW_016937741.1:0-352 GCF_001483705.2 Eufriesea mexicana
TTAGAAAACATAGCATAACCAAACGTACCCTATCTAAACCTAATGCGCCACGACCACTATTACCGGCCACCCCGGAGACGAGCAAAGTGTGGTAGAGCAATATAGGCAGCAGATATCGTCCGAATAGCGGTGTATATCAAAAAATCCAAAGCTACCTTTTCCTGACCTATCCAAGGTTATCACTATCAAACGTATGCTAACGTAACCTTACGTGTCTGGACCACTATTGCTGGCCTTCCCAGAGACAAGCAGGTTAAGGTAGAGCACAGTAGAGCGCAGAAGTCCACAGAAGGGCAGTGCATACCACGAATGTCGATGCTACCCTAACCTAACCCAAACAAACGTAACCTAA
>NW_016937741.1:872-2642 GCF_001483705.2 Eufriesea mexicana
AACGTAGCTTAACACAGAGTAACGTGCCTTGACCGCCATTGGTGTCTTTCCCAGAGCCAAGCTGAACATACCAGATCACATTGGAGCGCAGGCATCCGTCGAACAGCAGCGTGTAGCACAAAAGACGAAGCTATCATCTCCTAACGTAACCAATCGTAACATAACCAAACGTAACATATCACAACGTAACGTGCAGCGGCTACTATTTCAGCCCCCTCCGGAGTAGAGCAGATCACACTAGAGCATATTAGAGCGCAGAAGTCCACCGAATGGCAGTGTTTAGCACAAAATACAAAGTAGCCTATTCTGACTTAGCCAAACGTGACACAACCGAGCGGAGCATAGCCAACCTTACACGACGGTACCGCTATTGCTGGCCAGACGAGAGTCAAGCAGAACATGCTAGAGCGCAGCTGGGCGCAGAAATCCACCGAAAGGCTTTGAATGGCACCTTACTCTAAGCTATACTGTCCTAACGCAACTAAACTTGTCATATGCAAACGTAGCCTGAGTAAACCTATCGTGACGAGACCACTATTCCTGGCCACCCCACAGAAAAGCAGAAAGCATTAGAAACCAGTAGAGGGCAGACATCCGTAGATAGCAGTGGTTAGCATAGAAGTCTAAACTAGCCTGTCCTAACCACTCCAAACGTAACATAACAAACCGTGGAATTGCTCAACCTCACGCGCCGGTATTACCCTTGCTGACCCCCCTGAGCCAAGAAAAATATACTATAGCAGAGCAGGGCGCAGAAGTCCACTGCATTGCAGTGTACAGCGCAAAGGTCAAGCATACCATGACATAACCAGGCAATACCTTACATACCCAAACGTAGTGTATCTATACATAACGTGGCGAGACCAATATTGCTGGTAACACCTGTGCCAGGCTGAATACAGTAAAGGACCGTAGATCTCAGGAACTCGCCGAATAATGTTGTATATCACGAAAGTCGAAGCAACACAAACCATACATGACTTGGCATAACCTGTTCCAACGAAGCCTAGCAGAGCATAACGTGCCACTGCCACTATTGATGTCACGCCCAGGGCCAAGCATAATATAGTAGAGCTCAGTGGAGCCCAGTAATCCTCTGAATAACAGTGTGCAGCACGAAAGCCAAAGATAACCTGGCCGAGCTTGACAAAACATAACATAACCGAACATAACGTAACCCAAACTATCGTGCCGTGATCACTATCGCAGGCCTAGCCAGATACAAGCAGAAAATATTAGTACACAGTGGAGCACATAAATTGGCGGGCAGCAGTGTGTAGCGCAAATGCCTGGCCTATCATATCCGAATTTCGCCAAACGTAACATAACCGAACGTAGCATAGCACAACCAAACCTACCGAGGCCACTATTGCTAGCCACACCACACCCAAGCAGAACATGCTAGAGCACAATGGAGCGCAGAAATCCAAAGCATTGCTGTGTATAGCACAAAGGTCAAAAGTGCTTATACCAACCAAGTCAAACGTGACATATACAAACGTAGCAGAACTCAAACTAACTGGACGAGACCGCTATTGCTGGCCTCCGCAGAGACAAGCAGAATGTGCTAGTGAACAGTATTGCGCAGCAATCAACCGCAATGCTGTGATTAGCACGAAAGCCAAAGTAGCATGTCCTAACCTATCCAAACGTAACACAGCCAAACGGAGCATAACCCAAACTAGCACGGCCGGACCGCTGTTGCTGGTGTAGCGTAGAAGTCCACCGCAACGCTAGGAACAGCACAAAAGCCGCAGGTACCCCGCATAA
>NW_016937742.1:0-1073 GCF_001483705.2 Eufriesea mexicana
GTCAATAAAATTGAACTTACCAGGCAGATTCTACAGCATTGCCATGGCTATAGCACGCCAACATGATCTTTCCTCCGTACCTATGCAAGGAAGTTAGCTCACCACCATATTAGTCGAAAATGTCTGTAAAATTGTACTTTCCAGCCAGATTCTATAGCATTGCAAATGATATAGCGCGCCAATAGATTCTTCCCTCCTCATTTATGCAAGAAAGGTGGCTCACTACGATATTAGTCGAAGATGTGAATAGCAGTTTATTTTCCTGCCAGATTATATAGCATTGAAGTGCATATAGCACACCAACAGAATCTTTCCTCATTATTTATGCAAGAGACATAGCTCACCACGATATTAGTCATGAAAATATAAATAACATTGAATTTTCAAGCCATATTCTACAGCATTGCAGTGGCTATAGCACGCCAAAAGAATGTTTCCTCCTTACCTATGCATGGAAGTTAGCTCACAACGATATTAGTCGAAAATGTCAATAAAATTGACCTTCCAAGCCAGATTCTACAGGATTGCAAAGGACATAGCGCGCCAATAGAATCGTCCGTCCCTATTTATGCAAGAGAGTTAGCTCACCACGATATTAGTCGAAAATGTCAATAAAACAGTACTTTCCAGCCAGATTCTACAGTATTGCAGTGGCTATAGCGCGCCAAAAGTATGTTTCCTCCTTACCTATGCATGGAAGTTAGCTCACCACGATATCAGTCGAAAATGTCAATAAAATTGAACTTTCCAGCCAGATTCTATAGCATTGCAAAGACTATATCACGCCAAGAGAATCTTTCCTCCATATTTATGTAAGAAAGTGAGCTCACCGCGATACAAGTCGAAAATGTAAATAAAATTGAATTTCCCATCCAGATTCTATAGCATTGCAATGGCTATAGCAAGCCAATAGAATTTTCCCTCCTTACTTATGCAAGGAAGTCAGCTCACCACGATGTTAGTCGAAAATGTCAAAAACATTTTATTTTCCTGCCAGATTCTGTAGCTTCGAAGTGCCTATAGGACACCAACAGAATCTTTCCTCCTTATTTATGCAAGAGACTTAGCTCACC
>NW_016937743.1:0-2071 GCF_001483705.2 Eufriesea mexicana
CTACTCTCCTCCGATATGGTCTGCTTGGCTCTGGGGTAGGCAGCAATTGAGGTCTCGGCACGTGAGTTTGTGCTATGTTACGTTTGGCTAGGATATGTTATGTTTATTTCGGGCAGGACTGCTTCGACTTTCATGCTATACGCTCTTACTCGTTCGATTCCCTCGTTCTACTGTGCTCAACTATATTCTGCTTGGCCCTTGGCCAGCCTGCAATAGTGGGCGCGGTACGTTAGGCTCGGTTAGGTTACAGTCGGTTACGCTATGTTTGACTGGGTTTGGTTACAATAGCTTTGACTTTAATAATATTCACTGCTATTCGGCGGATTTCTGCGCCTAACTGTGCTATACTATGCTCCACGTGGCCCTGGGGATTCCAGCAATAGTGGGTGCAGCACGTGGTGTCGAGGAATGTTACGCTTGGATATGCGAAGATTGGTTACGTTATGATTGTGTAGCTCTGCCTTTCGTGCTATACAGAGCTGTTCGGTGGATATCTGGGTTCATGGGTTCTACTGTTCTCTAAAATATTCTGATAGGCTTTGCGGCTGCCAGCAACAGTGGTCGCGGCACATTAGTGTCTGTTACGTTACGTTTGGTTATGTCACGATTAGCATCGTTAGGATAGGATAGCTTTGACTTTTGTTCTATACACTGCTATACGGTGGATCTCTGCGCTCTACATTGCACTGATGTTCTCTGTTTGGCTCTGGAGAGGACAGCAATTGTGGAGTGGGCACGTTAGGTTGTGTTATGCTTCGTTTCATTACGTTACGCTTGGCTATGTTAGGATAGGATAGCAATGACTTTTGGGCTGTACACCGCAGTTCGGTGGATTTCTGCCATCTACTGCGCTCCACTATTTTCTGCTAGGCTCCGGGAGGCCAGCAATTTTGTCCTCGGCACGTTAGGATGTCTTCGGTTACGTTTGGTTACGTTGGAATAAGGTATCATTGACTCTTGTTCTGTACAAAGCGATTCGATGGATTTCTGCGATTTTCTCGCCTCTAATATTATCAGCTTGGCCCTTGGGAGGGCAGCAATGGTGGTCTAGTCACGTAAGGTGTAGGTATGTTACATTCGGCTGCGTCACGTTTGGTTACGTTAGGACAGGGTAGCTTTGAATTTTGTGCTATAACCATCTATTCGGTGGATTCTTGCGCTTTGCTGCGATCGAATATTTTTTGCATGTCTCTGGGGAGGACAGCAATTGTGGTCTCGGCACGCTAAGTTGAGCTATGTATCGCTTCGATACGTTACGTTTGGTCAGGTTAGGACAGGATATCTTTGAATTATGTGCTATATACCGATATTCGGTGGATTTCAGCGCTCTAGTGTGATCTAATATGCTCTGCTTTGCACTGGGGAGGCCAGGAACTGTCGCGTTAGGTAGAGTTAGGTAACGCTTGGTTGGATTCGGTTTGTTGGCCTTAGGATAGGATGCCTTCGGCTCTTGTGCTCTACACTGAAATGCGGTGGACTTCTGCGCTCTGCTGCGATATAATAGGCTCTGCCTAGCTCTGGGTGGTCAGTAATGATTGCCCCGTCATTTAAGATGTTATGCGCTACGCATTGTCACATTATGTTGGCCATGGTTTGGTACGGACAGCTTCAACTTTGCTGCTATACACTGCGAATCTATGGATTTCTCTGCTCTTCTCTCCTCTAGTATAATCTGCCTGATCTTGTGCAGACCAGTAACACTGGTCGCGGCACACTAAGTTGAGTTAGCTTACGTTCGGTTGGGTTGGGTAATGTTGGGCTAGGTTAGGGTGTCTTTGACTACTGTGCTGGGCAGATATATTCTGTGGACTTCTGTGTCCTACTGTGCTCTTCCGTATCCCGCTTGTCCCTGGGGGCGCCATCAGTTGTGGTTGCGGCACGTTAGGCTGTGTTATGTTACGTTTGGTAAGGTTAGGTTTGGTTAGGTAAGGTTAGGTTTACCCATGGTGTCTCTGACTATTGTGCTAGTCACTGCATTGCGGTCGATTTCTGCACTCTACTGCACTCTAGTATATTCTGCTTGGCTCTGCGGAGGTCAGAAATAGTGGTATATGAACGTTGGATTTATTTA
>NW_016937744.1:0-2966 GCF_001483705.2 Eufriesea mexicana
ACGGAATTCATAGACATCTTTAGCTAACCAGACCTAACCAAACCTAATCTAACCTAACCTAACATAACTCAACCTAACCTAACCTAACCTAACCTTACCATCCGTAGCCTAACTGATACTAACGTGAAGAGACCACCATTGCAGAGTCGGGCATAGTATGACAGAGTAATGTAGAGCGTAGAAATCCACCGATTAGCAGTGTGCAGCGCAAAGGCCAAGGATAAGCCGACCAAAGCTGACCTAACCTTACCTAACCGTACTTAACATAACACAACCTAGCATGCCGCCACCACTATTGCTGGTGCCACTGAGACGAGCATAATACGAAAGGGCGCAGTAGAGTCCAGAAGTCTATAGGATTGTTGTGTTGCGCAAAGGAGTGAAAGCTATCCTAACCTGACCCTACCTCACCGAACCTAACCATACGTAACCATACTCAGCCCAACCCGCCGCGACAACAATTGCTGGCCTCCACAGGGTCAAGCAGGGCATATTAGAGCAGAGCAGAACGCAGGAATCCATAGAATCGCAGTGTATTGCAGAAAATTCGATGCTATCCTAACAGAACCAAGGCAAAGGTAACATAACCATATGTATCCTAGCCCAACCTTCTGTGCCGAGACCACAATTACTGGCTTCGCGAGAGCCGAACAGAACATACTAGAGCACAGTACAGCGCATGAGTCTACCGCATTAGAGTAGAAAGGACAGGGGTCAAAGATTTCCCAACCAAGCTCAAACAAACCTAACCCAACCAAACGTAACAAAACACTCCCTGGCGAGCCACGGCTACTACTTCTGGCCTCCCCGGGGCAGAGCAGAGCATATTAGGTGACAATAGTGCTCAGAAGACCGCCGAATAACAGTTTATAGCACAAAAGTAAAAGTTATCCTAGCCTAACCTGACCAAGCATAATATAACCAAACGTAACATAACAAAACCTACTGTGCCCAGGCCACGATTGGTGACCTCCACAGATCCAATCAGAATACACCACAGCACAGTAGACAGCAGAAATGCGCTGCACTGCAGTGTAAAGCACAAATGACAGAGATATACTAACATAACCTGGCCTAACCCAACTTAGCACTACGTAGCCTAACACAACATAACGCGCCGATACCAATATTCCTTTCTTTCCCAGAACCGGGCTGATCATATTAGAGCACATTAGTGTGCAGGAATCCGCTGAATGGCGGTGCATAGCACAAAAGCTAAAGCTATCCTCTCCGAAACTAACAAATTGTACCTAACCGTACGTAACCAAACTCAACCTAACGTGCCGAGACCACTGTTTCTGGCCTCCCCATAGTCAAGCAGAGCGTATTAGAGCACAGTAGAGCACAGGAATCCGACTAACAGTAGTGTATAGCGCAAAAGTCGAAACAATCATAACCAAACCTTGCCCATCGAATCCTATCCAAGCGTAACGTGACACTACCCATCGGGTCGCGACCACCATTGCTGGCATCCCCAAAGCCGGGCAGAGCAAAGTACAGCAATGTTGAGCGTAGAGGTATGACGAATAGCAGCGCATGCACAAGAGTCACAGCTATCCTATCTCAACCTGTCCAAATGTTATTTAACCAAACGCAATGTAACGTAGCATAACGTGCCGAGACCATTATCGCTGGATTCCCCGGAGCCAAGTGGGATATACTAGAGAGCAGCAAAGCGCAGGAATCCACCGAATGGCAGTGCACAGCACAATAGTCGAAGCAATCGTCCACTGCCCTGTTCTAGCCTAACCTGACCGAACGTAGCGTTACTCAACCGTTCGTGCCACGACCACCATTGCTTGCCTCCCAATAGTCGATCAGAGTGTTGTAGATCAATGCACGGCGAAGAAATCCAACGAATAGCAGTATATACTACAAAAGCCAAAGCTACCCCGTCCTAACATTTCCAGACTTAATGTAATCAAGCCTATCCTGCCTTAACTTAACGTGCCGTGACCACTATTGCTGCAATCCCCTGAGCCAAGCGAAATATACTAGGGCACAATGGAGCTCAGAGAGCCACAATATAGCAGCGTATAGTACAAAAGTCGGATATATTATAACCCAACGTGACCTAACCTAGCATTGTCCAACGTAGACTAACTAAATTTAACGGGCCGATACCACTGTTACTGGTGTCCACACAGACAAACAGAGTTATGTATGATAAAAAAACTATGATATTGCATAGAAGAGCGCTGGGGTCCATAGGATAGCAGTGTGTAGCACAAAGGTCAAAGATATCCTAACCCAAAACAACGTAAGCTAACGCACCCAAACGTAACATAACTCATCCTAACATACGGCGAGCAATCCTACTGGCCTGCCGAGAGTCGAGCAGAGCATAGTAGGGTAACGTAGAGCGCAGGTATCCACCGAATTTTAGTGAGTAGCACAAAAGTCAATGCTACCCTCTCCTAACCTAACCGAAAGTAACATAACTAAACGCAACTTATCTCAGCCTAACGGGCCGAGACCGGTACTGCTAGCATCCCCGTTGCCTAGCAGAGTATACTAGAGCACGGCAGAGTGGAGAAATCCACCTAATGGCAGTGCATAGCACAAAGCTCAAAGCCATCATAACCAAATCAACCAAACATAACAAAACCACACGTTGCATAACGCAATCAAACCTACCACGACCGCCATTGCTGGCCACCCCAGAGACAAGCATATCCTAGTAGAGCGATGCAGTGCACAGTTATCGGCCAAGCAGTAGCGTATAGCAGAAATACCAAAGCTAATCTCGTCAAACACATTCAAACCGAACCCAACCAATCATAGAATAACGAAATCTAACGTACAGTGAACAGAATTGCTGGCTTCCCCAGAGACAAGCAGAATATGGTAGAGCACAGTAGAGGACAGAAGTCCATAGAATATCAGTGTTCAGCACATATATCAGAGCCAACCTATCCTAACCCAACCTAACCTAACCGAACCAAACGTAATCTAACCCAACCTAA
>NW_016937745.1:0-6035 GCF_001483705.2 Eufriesea mexicana
TAGTGCACAGCACAAAGGTCTAAGGTGTCCCGACCACACCCAACCGCTCCTAACCTAACCAGATGTAGCAAATCTCATCCTAACTTGCCGCGACCTGTTTTGCCGACGTCCCCAGAGACAAGCAGAGCACATTAGATTACAGAAGGGCGCAGAAATTCGCCGAAAAGCAGTGTATAGCCCAAAAGTCTTGGAAAGCCCCTCCTAACCTAACCAATCGTTACGCAAACAAACGTAACATAGCTCAACCTAACGGGACGCGGCTGCCATTGCTTGCCGCCCCAGAGCCATGCAGAACATATTAGTGGAGTGTGCAGAGCAGAAATCCATAGAATCGCAGTGTATAGCAAAAAAGTCAAAGCTAGTCAAAGCTATCCAAGCTTAACCCAAGCAAATATTACCTCACGAATCGTAGCCTAACCCAGACTAACGTGATGAGACGACTATTACCGGCCACCAAAGAGTAGAGCACAGTACGGTAAAGCAATGTAGAGGGTAGAAATGCACAGAAGAGCTGTGTGTAGCACAAAAGTCAAGGATAATCCAACCAAACTTAACCCAATCCAACCTATGCGAACGTTATGTAACGCAAGCTAACGTGCGGCGAGCACTATTTTTGGCGTCCCCAGACACAAGCAGAATATGGTAGTGCACAGGAGAGCACAGAGGTCCATAGGGCAAATGTGTTGAGCACAAAGTCAAAGCTATCCTACCTAACCCAATGTAAGCTAACCCGCCAAACGTAGTCTAATTAAACCTAAAGTGCCGCGACCAGTATTGCTGGGCCCCAGAGAGACAGGCTGAGCATAATAGAATAGGGTAGGGCGCAGACAGCTATAGAATCGCAGTTTACAGCGGAAAAGTCGAAGCTATCCATACGTAACCATAGCTACCGTAACCTAACAAAACGTAGCCTATTTCAACCTAACATGGCGGGACCACTACTACAGCCGCCGCCGCACCCCCCTCCCAGAGCCATGCGGAACATGCTAGAGCACAGTGGAGCGCAGAAGTCCACCGCATTTCAGTGTTCAGCACAAAAGTCAGAGATTTCGTATCCTAATACTCAAGCATATCCAAACCAAACGTGACCTAACTTAACCTAACGTGCCGCGACAAATATTACTGGTCTCCACAGGGCAAAGCGGAGCACAATAGAGGAGAGTAGAGCGCATAAATCTATAGAATCGCTGTGTATAGCGGGAAAGCCAAAGTTATCCTGTGCTAACATAACCAAAGCTAAAGTGGTCGAGCGTAAACTATCTAAGCCTACCGTGCCGCGGCCACTAACGCTGGCGTACCCAGAGTCGGCTAGAATACAGTAGAGCAGAGTAGAGCGCAGAAATCCACAGAGTAACTGTGTATACCTCGATAGTCAAAGCTCTTCAATCCTAAACCAAACTAAAGTAGCATAACCAAACATAGCGTAACTCAACGTAACGTGCCGAGAACACAATTGCTGACCTCTCCAGAGACTGGCAAAACATATTAGAGCACAGTAGAGCGCAGAAATCCACCGAGTAGCAGTGTAGAGCATAAAAGTCAAAGATATCACAACCGAACCCAAACCAACATAACATAACCTAACGAAGCCTAACTAAACATAACGTGATGCAGCCACTATTTCTGGACCACCCAGAGCAAAGCAGGACAGAGCAGAGCACAGTAGGGGGCAGAAATCCTCCGAGTAGCAGTGTGCACCTCGAAAGTCAAAGCTATCCGGACATAAACCAAATAAACGTAACCTAACCCAATGTAGCCTAACTCAAACTGACGTGTCGAGACGACTGTTACTGGCCTCCCCAGAGACGAGCAGAGTATTCTAGAGCACAGTGGAGCGCAGGAAGCCAACGAATAGCAACTTAGAGCACAAAAGTGAAGGATACCTTACCTAACCTGAACTAACATAGCCTAACAGAAAGTAGACTAACTGAACCTAACCAGCCGAGTCCACTATTGCTGGCGTCCTCATCGCCAAGCGGAATGTATTTCAGGTGAGTAGAACGCCGAAGTCACAAGAATGGCAATATATTGCAGTGGAGTCGAAGCTATCCTAACCTTACCCAGGATAACCTAACTTATCCAAACGTAAGCTATCTACACCTAACGTGCTAAAACAGCTATTGGTCTCCCCGCCAGCGACAAGCATAGAATATTAGACCACAGTAGGTTGCAAATCCTCCGAATAGCAGTGCATAGCACAAAAGGTAGATCTGCAATGTCCTAACCAAGCGTAACGTAACATAACCGCACGTAACCGAACAAAATCTAACGTGCAGCGACCACTATTGCTGGCCTCCACAGAGTCGAGCAGAGCATAGTAGAGCAATGAAGAGCGCAGAAATTCTCCGTGTGGCAGTGTATACCACAAATGATAAGGTTATCACGTGATAACGTAACCTATCGTAGTTTAACCAAACGTAACCTAGCCCAACCAAAAGTGCGTACAACATTATTGGTCATCTCTCCAGAGCCAAGCGGAATGTGCTAGATCACAGTAGAGCGAAGAAGTCGGCCGCGTTGGAGTGTAAAGCAGAAAAGTGAAAGATATCCAACGATAACCAAACGTAACAAATAAGAACCCAACGTTCCTAGCCCTCTATTGCTGGCCTCCCCGTCGGCAAGCAGGGCACATTAGAGGAGAATAGGGCGCTGAAGCCCAAGGAATGGCAGTGCCGTGCACGAAAGTCAAAGATATTCCAAACTAACCCAAACAAGCCTATCCTAACTAAACGTAATCTAGCACAACATAACGCGCCACGACGGAGATTTCCGGAATTCCCAGAGCAAAGCAGGTAACATTAGATCACACTAGGGCGCAGAAATCCACGGAATAGCAGTGTACAGCTCAAAAGTCGAAGCTTCGCTATCCTAACCTAAACGAACGTAACCTAACGGAACGCAGCCTAACTGAACCTATCGTGACACTACCACTATTGATGGCCTCCTCAGCGCCAATCAGAGCAGATTAGGGCACTGTAGAGCCGAGAAATCTACCGAGTAGCAGTGTATAGCGCAAAAGTCAATGATAGTCCCCCCTAGCCTTACCAATCATATCGTTACCAAACCTAACATGACTCAGCCTAACGTGACGCGACCACTATTGCTGGCCTCCCCAGAGTAGAGCAGGGTATGGTAGAGGCATGTAGATTGTAGAAATCTATCCAATAGCAGTGCACAGCGCAAAAGTCGGAGCTACCCTCCTCTATCCAATCCAAATGTAATAGAAACAAACGTAACTTGACCTAACTTAAAGTGCCGAGGCCACTATTATTGGAATCCCCAGCGCCAAGCAGAATACAATAGAGTACAGTAGAGCGGAGGAAGCAACCAAATGGCAGCGAAGGTCACAAACGTCAAAGATACCCTAGCGTCACCTGACCTAACCAGTCCTAACCAAACGTAGCCTAACTCAACGTAACGTGTCGATACCACCATTGCTGGCGCCCCCAGAGGCAATCCGAATATGATAGAGCAAAGTAGAGACCAGAAGTCTATAGCATAGCTGAGTTGACCGCAAATGTCTAAGCCATCCTAACCAAACCCAAAACAACGCAAAATGACCAAACGTTATAGAACTCAACCTAAAGTGACGCAACCGGTGTAGCTGGTTTCCAAAGAGCGAAGCTGATCATAATAGAGGAGAGCAGAGCGCAGAAATCCATATTACCGCAGTGTACAGCAGAATAATCAAAGCTATGCTGACCCTACCCACACCAACATTGGCTAACGAAACGTAACCTAACACAACCTAGCAGGTCGCGGGCAATGTTTCTGGCCTCCCCGGAGCAAAGCAGAGCATGATGGAGCACAGTAGAGCGGTGACATCCACCGAAGAGTATTATGTAACACAAAAGTCACATGTAGCCTATTCTAATCTAACCAATCGTAACACATCAAAACGTAACCAATATCAACCAAACGAGCCGCCACCGCTTTTTCTCGGCTCTACAGTGCCAGGCAGAACATATTACAGCAGTGCAGGGCGCAGGAACGCATAAGATCGCAGTGTACAGGAGGAAAGTCGAAGATACCCAAACCTAGCCCATGCTAACGTCACCTAAACTACCGTAGCGAATCTCAACGTTGCGTACCGCGACCACTACTGCTGGTCTCCCCAGTGTGTAGCAGATAAGGGTAGAGCACAGTGGAGGGCAGTAATACACCGAGTAACAGTGTATGGCACGGAAATCAAAGCTACCCTGACCAAACATGTCCTGACATAACCCAACCAAACGTATGCTAGCAGAACCTGACGTGCCACGACCACTATTGCCCGCATACGGAGAGTCGAGCAGTGTAAAGTAGAGCAATGTAGAGTGCCGTAGTCCATCGAATAGCAGTGTACAGCACTAAAGTCAAAGCTACCCCAATCAAACCAAACCTAACCTTGTCAAGACATGCGCAACTTAACTCAACCCAGCGTGCCGAGACCGCTATTGCTGGCCTCCCAGGTTCGAGCACGGTATAGTAGAGCGCAGTAGAGCGCAGAAATCCACCAAATAACAGCGTACAACGCGAAAGGCGAAGCTACCCTGACCTAACCAAAACTAACATAACATAACCAAACGTGGCATAATTCAACCTAACGTGCCAGGACCACTATTGCCATCATCGCCAGAGCCACGCTGATCATATCAGAGCGCAGTAGAGCGCAGAAATCCAACGAACAGCAGTGTATAGCAAAAAAGTCACATCTATCCCAACCATACCTAACCAAACTTAGCCTAGCCTAACTGAACATAGCCAAACCTAACTTGCCGCAACCACGACTCCTGGCGCTAGCAGACAAAGGCACCGTGTAATAGCGCACAGAAGATCGCAGAGGTTTATAGAATAGCAGCGCGTAGCACAGAAGTCATATCCATATCAGCCTAACCAAACGAAACCGAACAAAGCCAAACGTAATATAACTCATCCTGACGTGCCGCGGCCACTATTGCTGGCCTCCCCAGACCAAAGCAGAGCATATTAGAGGAAAATAGAGTGCAGAAATCCATAGCATCGCAGCGTACAGCAGAAAAGTCAAGGATATCAAAACCCAACCCAAACGAACATAACCTAACATATCGTAACCAAACAAAGCTTAACTTCCCGCGACCGCTATCGCTGGCCTCCCCAGCGACTAGCAGATCAGAGTAGAGCACAGTGGTGTGTAGGAATGGACAGAATTACTGTGTATAGCACGAAAGTCAAAGATTCCATGACAAAACCTAGCCTAACATAATCTTACCGAACGTAATCTAGCGCAACCTATCGCGCCACGACCACTGTTGCTCGCATCCCGAGAGTCCAGCAGGGTGTAGTAGAGCAATGTGGAGCGCAGATATCCACCGAATATAAGTGTATAGCACAAGAGCCTATCCAATCCTATCCCAACGTGACCTCAACTAACCTAACCAAACGTAGTATAACTGTACCTAACGAGCCGAGGCCTCTGTTGCTGGCCTACAGAGAGCCAAGCGGTACATATAAGAACACAGTAGAGCGCAGAAGTGCACCGAATTGCAGTGCATAACACAAAAGTCAAAGCCATCCTAACCAAACGTAACCAAGCCTAGCCTGATCAAACGTAGCATAACTAAACCTAACATGCCGCGACCACTATAACTGTCGTCCCCATACGCAAGCAGAGCGTGGTAGCGAGCAATAGAGCGCAGAGGTCCATAGAATATCAGTGTGTAGCACAACAGTCAAAGCCATCCTATCCTAACGCAACATAGCCTAACCTAGCCAAACGTATTCTAACTAAACCTAACGTGCATGGACCACAATTGCTGGCCTCACGAGAGATCAGCAGAGTATATTAGAGCAATATAGATCGCAGGAATCCACCGAGGAGCAGTGTATAGCACAGGAGTCTAAGCAATCCTATCCTAATTTAATCAAGCCTAACACAAGCAGACGCAGCGCAGCTAAGCCTAACGAGTCGAGAGCACCACTTCAGGCCTCCCCATAGCCGAGCAGAATATTCCAGAGCACTGTAGAGCGTAAAAATCCACCGAATAGCAGTGCAGAGCACAAACGTCAAAGCCATC